>NW_027039023.1:0-44775 GCF_034236695.1 Oncorhynchus nerka
ATCCTGACAAGTCTCCTGATGGAGGCCACTGTGTTATTGGGGACCTACAATGCTGCAGACATTTTTTGGTACCCTTCCCCAGATCTGTGCCTCGACACAATCCTGAATTGGCGCTCTACATACAATTCATCCCACATCATGGCTTGGTTTTTGCTCTGACATGCACTGTCAACTGTGGGCCACTATTTAGACAGGTGTGTGCCTTTCCAAATCATGTCCAATCAGGCGTGTGCCTTTCCAAATCATGTCCAATAATTTGAATTTCCCACAGGTGGACTCAAGGATGATCAATGGAAAAAGGAAGCACCTGAACTCAATTTAGAGTCTCATAGCAAAGGGTCTTGACTTTTTCCATTTTTGTCAAGCCTTATTCTAAAATTGATTAAATTAAACATTTTCCTCGGAAATCTAGAAACAATACCCCATAATGACGCAGCGGAAATAGGGTTTTAGATATTTTTGCAAATGTATCAAAATATTAAACAGAAATACCTTATTTACATTAGTAGTCAGACCCTTTCTAATGAGACTCAAAATGTAGCTCATGTGCATCCTGTTTCCATTAAGCATCCTTGAGATGTTTCTACAACTTGATTGGAATCCACCTATGGTAAATTTAATTGATTGGACATGATTTGGAAAGGCACACACCTGTCTATATAAAAGTCCCACAGTTGACAATGCATGTCAGAGAAAAAACCAAGCCATGAGGTCGAAGGAATTGATCTGGGGAAGTGTGCCAAAACATTTCTGTAGAGGAAACCTAGCACCATCCCTACGGTGAAGCATGGTGGTAACGCACGTGGAGTTCTGCGGCGACTCATCCAACCTGACAGAGCTTGAGAGGATCTGCAGAGAAGAATAGGAGAAACTCCCTCATACAGGTGTGCCAAGCTTGTAGCGTCATCACAAGAAGACTCGAGGCTGTAATCGCTGCCAAAGGTACTTCAACACTGTACTGAGTAAAGGATATGAATAGTCATGTAAATGTGATATTTCAGGGATTTTAAATAAAATATATTTCCAAAAATCTATTATTTGCTTTATTATTAGGGGTTTTGTGATTAAAAAACATGAGGAAAAACTATTTTATGAATTATAGAATAAGGCTGTAACGTGACAAAATGTGGAAAAAGGGAAGGGGTTTGAATACTTTCCGAATGCACTGTATAGACACACACACACACACACACACACACACACACACACACCTGTCCTGTTTAGCCTACCTGAACCTGCATGACATGAGCTGTCCTGGCGCTCTCTCCCAGCCTCGAATAGAGAGTTGTTGTGCGTAAAACCAGTCTATTAATATCAATCTCTTTATTCTATGTAAAGGCCTATAGTAGCTACGGCATGTGACCGTGTCGCCTTGCATTTTTTGTGTGCAAATGTTTTCACCACGGCCTGTGGGTCCAGGTTGCAGTCCTGACTGTTTTCTATACTGAGTGTTGACAACCCAGACAACCCAGTCTTTCCTGAGACATTGTGTACTGTGTGTCCAATGCACTGCACACAATTTGAACTTAATCTTGAATGATGTATGCCAAGATTTACCAGAGACAAAGCACTGTTGATATTGCAATCACACAACTCAAATGCAGATTCATCATTATGAACAAAACCTCAAACCGCTTTTTTTGTTTGAGCCCTCAAGAGCTGTTGTCTACTAAAGATGATAATCTGTTTTGCATCTGCTAATTCATTGGCTGTTCAGTATCCAGACGGTCTGCCCCATAGCTTCCTATACAGTTAATCTCTTTCCGTAACGTGTTGAGGACGGCAATTAAGGAGAATTAGTATTTGGAGCACCACTTCCTTCTGCCCAGTTTCCCTAATGTTGCTATGGCAATCAAGCTGTTTTTAACCATCCCTGTAACTGTCTCTTCTTGGAGAAATCATTTTTTAAGGGTGCGTTCGTAAATTCACTGAGGCGATCTACTCTGATTTCAGAGCACTCTCGTCTGAGTGTGCCAATGCACAGAATAACTGATTCATTTACTAACGAGCAACACCTGTTGAATATGACCGGTGTCAGTAAACGTCTGCAAAAAAAAAAACGTCATTCAATTGTTACGATCAGCACAGTTAGTCACAAACGCTATAAATAACATGAAAACTGCCTAACCAGCTCTGCTAGGGCGAGTAAAATGGTCAGAGTGAGGTGTTCTCTCATTTGTGTCTGAAAGTAGCTAGCAAGCTAGCCATCTTTGGCCACCTAGCTTGGGTGCTTGACAGCCTTGTGAGGTCAGAACACTCGGATCAACCGTACTCCTCAGCCACTGCGTCCAGTGTCCTCTGAACGACTCACAAAGAACTACTTAAGAAGCATTAGGCTCTCGGTCTGATATGTTTTTTTGAACACCTGAGTAAGTTCCACTCATTGCACTGGCGAGTGGCGTCGTCGTAGTCTTGAACACAACATTTGTTTACCAATATCAGTTCAATTATTTATTTTTCAAGGCCTGAGGCACTTAGTCTCGTTCTTGAAGCCCAACAAACAAATACTTAGCTTCCCAGTACATATGGAAATTAAAAAGGTTTACGAATGACTTTTGGATGGTTACTGTCAAAATGATTTTGTAAATGAACATCGATGTCAGCCATGGGCCCCCCACTGTGTGGGCCTGCGGGGTGTCGGTACGCCATTGCACACACACTCAGTGAGCGGAAGAAGTAGGTGTCCATAGTTATGTATTCACTGAATAATTACACGCTGGTATCCCTGGAGTGAAAACACAGAAATGTACTCTGACATTCTTTATTCAAAGGCACATGAGAGAAGCAAATCTCTTTCATGGTCAATTGTTGTTTTCATATAGCAGTTTATATTATTTGATATATATACTAAAGCTACTAATCATATGCAGGGTAAATGTCCATCTTCAGAATATGTGATGGCCGTGCAGTTATTGATCTCTAAGTTTATTGGTGCACCATTCTGCTCCATTACACAAACTAAGTTTACAGTTTGGCTCTGAAGGCAGGAGTGTTGTTTGCAAATAGCGACTATTTTTTTTAAATGTAACAAAGCATAAATCGTTACGAAGTACTTTTTTTTTATATAGGAACACTATAAACATGACCCAGTTCAGCTATCTTTTTACTTTAGAGTGGCATACATTAAAGCATGAAAATATATGATCTGTTTAGGGTTCAGACTGGGTTGTTATCATAGTAGCTACATTGAGTATAGTCAAGGTCTAGAACCTCTGCTACCCCATGGTCCTCATCATGATTATCTTCATGAATCATCAGAGAACAAGCTAGAACCTGTTCAATCCACCTACGTCAGTTCAACTTAACTTTCTAGAATATATTTAGTTTGAGTCGTTTACCACCGGAGTTATTTCTACCACTGCCATAGCAACCCAACAACTTTTAACTTATACTTGTCACATATGACTCAGTATCTTTTAACCTGCGTGTTCAGCAGCAGTTGCCAACGCCAAATTATTCAAGACAACACACATTAACGCAATGGACTCAGGTAATGAGGCTGTCTATGAGGTATAATAATAATAACCACTCTCAGAGACAGATTTAGAGTTTCAAAGACAAATCGTTTGGTGGTATAATTAAAAACTTGCGGATAACAAATTGAGAAGAAAAAAAAACATTACACATCATGAAATATTAGTGTTGAGATGAGACATGGGAGGAAAAAAGAGCGGATTAACAGATAGTCCATTACACACGTGGTGTGATGGGCCAGCATAAGTACAGGACTATCTGATGAAAGCTCTCAAATGTGGCATGTAGGCCCTCAACTTTTAGATTCTTCATCGGGGACAGGAAGAAGAAAAAAAACGGGAGGAAATGATTTGAAACGTGATTTTTTTTTAAAAAGGCCATGCAGAATCCGCTTTGAGTGCACAGGTTCCAACCTGTCCTCCTGATTTGTGGTGACAAGAAGCTGTATGCTCCGTATTGGTCTCTTGAGACTTGTGGGGAAACTAATCCGTTACAAACAGACAGATTGTATTAGAGGGTGGATAGCAGAGGTGATATGCATCGCCTACAAAATATAAGAAACAAAAGTGATGCTCTCCCTGATGGCAGCGTGCCATCTTATTCTATAGCAGATGAGACGGGAAGAGCAATGGATTATTCATGAGCGTGGCTTTTTATCATTGAAGAGGCTCTAATTAAATGTTAAGAGCCTCTAGGGCCTGATTCCTGCATTTCTCTCTGGTGCAAACTTTGCACCTGTTCTTCTCTTTGAACCGAGGTATATAAAACATGTGTTTATAGGATTTTAGAATTGTTTGGTCTTGTATTCCCTTCTGAAAATAACATGTAAAACATATACAGTTGTAAACACTTGATTCCACTGAAACACTGGCACGGTGTTAACTTGACATTGTGTGCCACACAGCATCCATGGAAATTACAGAGGGATTTTTTCAACATCACTTGTTACCTTCCCACAACAAATACACCACCGTAGCATTGGGATTTGCATCACACAGACTGTGAAATGTAAACAGCTTGAGACACTGTTCACGCCTTCACTTTTAACACAAATGGTTCCTTTTCCATATACCAACATCTGAGAATCATCACAATACTTGGCATGGCTACAGGCAGCAACATCCTTTATGAATCTCAAATGCCAAGCCTTAAGGGAGTTTTGTCTGAAAAAGATGAAGTCAAACCATCTTAAAAAAAGGTAATGGATGCCTTTAGATCAGTTTCAAATGTTTGTGAACTTGAATCAAATAGCACTTTAAAGGTTTTAGGGTGACTTTGGGTTAAAAGGGGGATATCGATGCCAATATAGTATTTTTGACAATATTGATGCCTCGCAGCAATGACCAGCAGTTTCTCATACTTTGTCAAAATGCTTTCACAAAAACTGGACCCAGAGCATGGAAAAGGTTCATCTTGACTTGATAGGTTTTAGGCCTCATGCGTGATCTCTAACGTTGTCATATCGGGTCATATTAGGTTATTTTACTGCAGGTTATATGACCTGAAATATGTGCTAATTACTTATTGACAGTAACTGAAATGATCCAAAGCAGTTTCAAGAACGCCTTATATAGTACAATCAATCTTTCAGAATTCTGATGTGGTGATTTGTGACAAATTAGCCAAAGCCTGCGGGTCCGCTGGTTTTAAATCAAATCAAACTTTATTCTGTCACATGTGCGTAATACAAGACCTACCGTGCTTACTTACATGCCCTTAACCAACAGTTCAAGAAGAGTTAAGAAAATATTTACCAAACAAACTAAAGTAAAAAATGCAAAAACTTCCAATTTAAAAGTAACACAATAACATGGCAATATACAGGGGTACCGGTACTGAGTCAGTGTGTGGGGTACAGGTTAATTGAGGTCATTTGTACGTGTAGGTAGGGGTGAAGTTACTATATGATAGATAACAAACAGCGAGTAGCAGCAGTGTACAATATAAATGGAGGGGTGGGGGTGGGGTCAACGAGTAATCTGGTGGCCATTTGATTAATTGTTCAGCAGTCCTATGGCTTGGGTGTAGAAGCTGTTAAGGAGCCTCTGGTCCTAGACTAGGCGTCCGGCACCGCTTGCCGTGAGGTAGCAGAGAAAAGTCTATGACTTGTGTGACCGGAGTCTCTGGACAATTTTATTTTGTAAGCGCTTGTGATGTACAGCACATGAAAGATGCAAGTCTGCACGATGCATCCCAATAATTTACTACCAGTACAACAAACCTCAGGGGAAAAACAAGTATGTGTATCAGCCTCACACACTACTACCGAGGGTGGAGAAGGACAATGATAAGACAACACGATGAACCGATGTGTGTGTGTGTATATGGACAAATGACATTGTAGGATTAGCAAATGTTCTACTGTGCACCCTGGGAGAGGGTCAGTGATTATAAATCAAAGTCAAGGCCATGGCTTGTGGATAGCCAATGAAGAGGTAAAGCCTAGAGTCATGACCTGCTACTTTATTAAACTGGGCCTCTGACATATTGACTTATAATTAATTCAATATCATGGGCTGTGGAGCAATACCTCCTAAAAGCAACACTGACTAAATGTGTATCCTTGACATGAGCAATACAAAGTACACATGAATATACAAATGCACTACAAAGAAGAATGAAGTATTTGGAATAAGAAACCAAGCTAATGTTACAAAGTCAAGTATGATTGTTTTCAACACAATCAACTAGGAGTCACTCAATTCATATGAGTTGATTGATTGCAATTACAATTATCCAAAGTTGTCATTTTCAATAAGCAATGGGAGGAATTAATTCATATAATTCAGCTACAGCCTCAGTATGTGCTCTATAGAATATGCAATCAAGTAATGAGCTAATTGCATCATAGTAAAATGCATAGGCTGCATAACAGTGAGTTGCAAACAGAGTTTGGCTGTCCTAAAATTGCAAGCCTAGAGGTATTTGGGCTCTTTGGGTGAAAGCCATGTGGTGAACCAACCAATAATATAGTTTTCCAGTATCCTGTTTCATTGATAAAACATATGAGGTAGATAGATGTGTTATGGGTCAGAGTTATAACTAAATATTCATCATTAGAAATCAAAACCGGATGGTCTTCAGAGATAGATGGGAGGGGTTGAGGGTAGCTGAAGGATGGGACGAAAAAAACAAATAAAAGATGACTATTGTAAAATATACTGTGTCCGTAAAATGTATGTTATGTATAAGCTGGAAGTAGAAGCCTAAGTGTTGTTGTCCATTAGTTTACTCCAGTAAAATGCTCAACCACTGTTACCTCTTCCGGGATGCATACAAGGCCCTCCCCCACCCTCCCTTAATTAAATCAAATCTTGACTCATTTTGCTCCTCCTTCCTATAAGAGCTCCAAACAGAAGTACTCCGTGTAAGGTCACCTTATACAACACTGGTCTCTCAATTGGAATCCAATGCCCAAGATTGTTTTGATCACGTGGACTGGGATATGTTCTGTGAGAATAACATTGCGTATACACGGACACGGTGACTGAGTTCATCAGGAAGTGTATAGGGGATGTTGTTCGCACTGTGACTATTAAAACCTACCCAAACCAGAAAACCGGGGATAGATGGCAGCATTGGCTCCAAAAGTGAAAGTTAACCATCGCATTTAACCAGCGGCAAGGTGACTGGGAATATGGTCAAATACAAACAGTGTAGTTATTCCCTCAGTAAGGCAATCAAACCGGCATAATGTCAGTACAGAGACAAAGTGGAGTCGCAATTCAACGGACTACAAGGGAACACCAGCCACGTCGCGGACACCAACGTCTTGCTCCCAGACAAGCTAAACCCCTTCTTTGCCCACTTTGAGGATAACACAGTACCACAGACGAGGCGCGCTCCCAGGACTGTGGGCTCATTTTCAGTGGCTGATATGAGGAAGAGATTTGCGTGTTAACCCTCACAAGGCTGCTGGCACAGATGGCATCCCTAGCCGCATCCTCAGAGCATGTGCAGACCAGCTGTCTGGAGTGTTTACAGACATATTCAATCTCTCCCTATCCCAGTCTGCTGTCCCCACTTCCTTCAAGGTGGTCACCATTGTTCCTGTACCCAAGAAAGCAAAAGTAACTGAACTGTCTATTGACTGTAGTAATTCCTTCTGTCATCATGAAGTGCTTTGAGAGGCTAGTCAAGGATCATATCACCTCTACCTTAACTGACACCTTAGACACACTTCAGTTTGCATACCACCCCAATAGATCCACAGACTATGCAATCACACTGCCCTATCTCATCTGGACAAGAGGAATACCTATGTAAGAATACAGTTCATTGACTACAGCTCAGCCTTCAACACCATACAGTAGTACCCTCCAAGCTCATCATTAAGCTCGAGGCCCTGGGTCTGAACCCCGTCCTGTGCAACTGGATCCTGGACTTCCTGACGGGCGCCCCCAGGTAGTGAAGGTAGAAAACAACACCTCTACTTCTCTGATCCTCAACACAGGGGCCCCACAAGGGTGCTTGCTCAGCATCCTCATATACACTCTGTTCACCCATGTAACTGCGTGGTCATGCACGCCTCCAACTCAATCATCAAGTTTGCAGACAACAGCAGTATCCTGAATACCAACAATGACGAGACAGCCTACAGGGAGGAGGTGAGGGCTCTGGTGGAGTGGTGCCAGTAAAATAACCTCTCCTCAACATCAACAAAAGGAAGGAGCTGATCGTGGACATCAGGAAACAGCAGAGTGAGGACGCACCCTATCCACATCGACGGGACCGCAGTGGAGTTGGTCAAAAGCTTCAAGTTCCTTAGCATACACATCACTGACAATCTGAAACGTCCACCCACACAGACTGTTTGGTGAAGAAGGTGCAAGGCGCCTCTTCAACTTCAGGAGGAGCTGAAGAAATTCGGCTTGGCCCCTAAACCCTCACAAACTTTACAGATGCACAGTGAGAGGATCCTGTCGGGCTGTATCACCGCCTGGTAAGGCAACTACACTGCCCGCAACCGCAGGCTCTCCAGAGGTGGTGCGGTCTGCCCAACACATCACCAGGGGCACACTGCCTGCCCTCCAGGACAACTACAGCACCCGATGTCGCAGGAAGGCAAAAAAGAGAATCAAAGAACATCAACCAACTGAGCCACGGCCTGTTCACCCCATCAAAGCTGGGACGAGATACCGAAAAACAGCTTTTATCTTAGGCAAATCAGACTGTAAATAGCCATCTTTAGCCAGCAACCACCTGGTTACTCAACCCCGCACTTAGAGGCTGCTGCCCTATATACATAGACATGGAATCACTGGTCACTTTAATAGTGGAACACTAGTCACTTTAACAATGTTTACATACTGCTTTACTCATTCATATGTACAGTATACACTGTATTCTATTCTATTCTATTATTTTAGCCAATGCCACTACGACATTGTTCATCTTAATATTTATATATTAATTGAATTCTTCTACTTTTAGATCTCTGTGTCTATTGTTAGATACTACTGCACTGTTTGAACTAGTCTGTTACGTCTGTGTATAGCTGGTGGGTATAGATGAGTCAGGCGCAGGACAGCGAATATGAGTGTAACGTTTTACTCAACTTAATAATCACAATACCGTCAATAAAATCCAAGGCCACAAATACGGACCGTTACAATAAGCAATCACTCACAAACAAACAACTTTTTGGGTTAAACAGAGTGACAAATAATGAACCGTGAACAGGAGATTGAAACCAGGTGTAAAACAAGGACAAGACAAATGGAAAATGAAAAGTGGATCTTGGCGATGGCTAGAGGCCAGGGACGTCGACTGCCGCCCGAATAAGGAGAGGACCGACTTTGTCCCATACGCGACAACTAGGAACACAAGCATTAGCTACACGATAACATCTTCTAAACATGTATGTGACAGATAAATTGTATTAGGTGGGAGGGGGTGGTAGGGTTGGGAAAGTAATAAAAGGAAAATATTTTTTAAAACATGTATATATATACAGTTGAAGTCGGAAGTTTACTACACTTAGGTTGGAGTCATTAAAACTTGTTTTTCAACCACTCTACAAATTTCTTGTTAATTAACAAACTATAGTTTTGGCAAGTCGGACAGGACATCTACTTTGTGCATGACACATTTACTTTTTCAACAATTGTTTAAACAGATTCACTCTACTTATATTCTTTATCCTGAATTCCAGTGGGTCAGAAGTTTACATACACTAAATTGACTGTGCCTTTAAACAATTTGGAAAATTCCAGAAAAATGATGTCATGGCTTTAGAAGCTTCTGATATGCTAATTGACATCATTTGAGTCAATCAGAGTGTACTTGTGGATGTATTTCAAGGCCTACCTTCAAACTCAGTGCTTCTTTGCTTGACATCATGGAAAATCAAAAAAATCAGCCAAGATCTCTGGTGCACTTCACAAAATAGATGTCATCATGAGGTAGGAAAATTATGTGGATATATTGAAG
Organism: Oncorhynchus nerka; assembly: GCF_034236695.1. Taxonomy (NCBI): domain Eukaryota; kingdom Metazoa; phylum Chordata; class Actinopteri; order Salmoniformes; family Salmonidae; genus Oncorhynchus; species Oncorhynchus nerka. The sequence goes on from NW_027039023.1 coordinate 9,907, forward strand.
CAACATCTGAAGACATCAGTCAGGAGTTAAAGCTTGGCTGCAAATGGGTCTTCAAATGGACAATGATCCCAAGCATACTTCCAAAGTTGTGTCAAAATGGCTTAAGGACAACAAAAGTCAAGGTATTGGAGTGGCCATCAAAGCCCTGACCTCAATCCTATAGAAAATGTGTAGGAAGAATTGAAAAAGTGTGTGTGCGAGCAAGTAGGCCTACAGGAGGAATGGGCCAAAATTCACCCAACTTATTGTGGGAAGCTTGTGGAAGGCTACCTGAAACATTTGACCCAAGTTAAACAATTTATTAAATATTTGAGTATATCTTTTCATGTGACAATACTGAAGAAATGACACTTTGCTACAATGTAAAGTGGTGAGTGTACAGCTCGTATAACAGTGTAAATTTGTTGTCCCCTCAAAATAACTAAACACACAGCCATTAACTAAACCGCTGGCAACAAAAGTGAGTACCCCTAAGTGAACATGTCCAAATTGGGCCCAAAGTGTCAATATTTTGTGTGGCCGTGCCCAGCTGCCTTAACCCTCTTGGGCATGGAGGTTCACCAGAACTACAGGTTGCCATGAGTCCTCTTCCTCCTCCATGATAACATCACGGAGCTGGTGGACGTTAGAGACCTTGCACTCCTCCACCTTCCGTTTGAGGATGCCCCACAGATGCTCAATAGGGTTTAGGTCTGGAGACATGCTTGGCCAGTCCATCACCTTTACCCTCAGCTTCTTTAGCAAGGCAGTGGTCGTCTTTGAGGTGTGTTTGGGGTCGTTATCATGTTGAAATACTGCCCTGTGGCCCAGTCTCCGAAGGGAGGGGATCATGCTCTGCTTCAGTATGTCACAGTACATGTTGGCATTCATGGTTCCCTCAATGAACTGTAGCTCCCCAGTGCCGGTAGCACTCATGCAGCCCCAGACCATGACACTCCCACCACCATGCTTGACTGTAGGCAAGACACACTTGTCTTTGTACTCCTCACCTGGTTGCCGCCACACACGCTTGACACCATCTGAACCAAATAAGTTTATCTTGGTCTCATCAGACCACAGGACATGGTTCCAGTAATCCATGTCCTTAGTCTGCTTGTCTTCAGCAAACTGTTTGTGGGCTATCTTGTGCATCATCATTAGAAGAGGCTTCCTTCTGGGATGACAGTCATGCAGACCAATTTGATGCAGTGTACGGCGTATGGTCTGAGCACTGACAGGCTGACCCCCCACCCCTTCAACCTCTGCAGCAATATTGACAGCACTCATACATCTATTTCCCAAAGACAACCTCTGGATATGACGCTGAGCACGTGCACTCAACTTTGGTCGACCATGGCGAGGCCTATTCTGAGTGGAACCTGTCCAGTTAAACCGCTGTATGGTCTTGGCCACCGTGCTGCAGCTCAGTTTCAGGGTCTTGGCAATCTTCTTATCGCCCAGGCCATCTTTATGTAGAGCAACAATTATTTTTTTCAGATCCTCAGAGAGTTCTTTGCCATGAGGTGCCATGTTGAACTTCCAGTGACCAGTCAGTCAGTATGAGGGAGTGTGAGAGCGATGACACCAAATTTAACACACCTGCTCCCCATTCACACCTGAGACCTTGTAACACTAATGAGTCACATGACACCGAGGAGGGAAAATGGCTAATTGGGCCCAATTTGGACATTTTCACTTAGGGGTGTACTCACTTTTGTTGCCAGTTATACAAGCTGTACACTCACTACTTTACGTTGTAGCAAAGTGTAATTTCTTGTGTACTCACTTTTGTGATATACTGTATATACTGTATAATAAAATATATATTTTTAATATATATATATATTTATATAACTTTTCAGAAGTTAATAAAGTATTGCAGCCAGGGGCTACTTAGGCTGGCACCGTAGAAAAGGATTTGGTAAACAGATCTAATGAAATTCTGATTTTGTCGAGGTTCCCTTGTAACATTTGAATTGAAACAGGCCCTTTGAAGGATTTGTGGGGAATGATTTCACCTGAAAACTAGCCTACTTGTAGAAACACTACTATGTTACATGAGTTTATGCCATGTTTGATAATATGTATGCATTCTGTGGTAGTCTTCATTTGAATAATATAATTACACAAATGCCTTTCAGAAGAAAGTAAATTAGAGCACAAGAAGGATACTACCAAGGGGCAGATGACCAGGTGAAGTCAAACATAATGTTGCTGCTCAGTGAGCACATGAAATTTCTGCTCCTGCTGCCAGACACGCCCTGGACACTAAGTACACTTGAGAAAACACACTCGGATGTAAAGCAATCAACACAGAGAACCACCAAGCCCATCAACCATTTACACACAAGAATGTGAGCGAGCAAACACACACACACACACACACACACACACACACACACACACACACACACACACACACACACACACACACACACACACACACACACACACACAGATGTCCTGATGCCTTTGTGACCAATGACAGGCTCTACACTCCCATTTCAAATTGCTGCTGCCGGGTTGTTAATTTAGTGTAGCGCTACAGGGGAATTAAACATCCGGCTATTGGGGGGGTCGATTTGCTGAGTAACACAAATTCCCCACCATCCCAATGGAAAAGACTGTGCTCATTCAAGTAGCTCATGTATGGAAATGCTGCATGGATATATCTGGAATATAGGATTTCAGCGCATCCAACTGTAAATAATTTACCATTACATAAAGATAGTCCAAGCATATCCAGAAGAATGTTTGAAAACTTTTAGACAATCTGATGCTAGGAATGAAATGTAATGCACAGTTTACAGTAAAGCTATGCACCACAACACTGTGGTTTGGTAGTAGTCTCTACAGCTCTGTCTTGTTGTGTCTAAGTTTCCATATGCATGACATGATCGAAAAGATTTGAAGCGAGTCAACATTCTGTCAGGTTGACATGGTTTCATGGATAGCTATGACTACACAAACATATGGCATTCCATTTCCTTACCATTCAATCCTAATGGGAGTTTAGCATCATGCAGATGTGGTCCATGATCTTCAATTACACTAGTACCATGGACGGTCAGCATGATCTTCAGTGATACATTTAGCATCTCCATCTGTACCCCACCGACTGCGTGAGGATAACTAACCTTGAGAGTAAATAGAATAGAGCCATTCATCTTTGGGATTACATGTCTTGGTAAAACATACACAGCACTTTATTTCCATCAAGACCTGAGCATTCCAAACCACAGACATAAGAGCTATGGGACATAAATCATATACTGCAATGTATGGTGCTCATTCAATACAGTCAGTAGGAATCCTCCCAGCAAACCCAAAATTGGTTGTGTGAAAGTTCCCCGAACATTCGTTAGGTTGCGTCAAAAGTTGTCATGACACAAAAAAACTGTCCAGTTGTGCCGATGATTATTCAACGTTTGTATAAAACATTCGGCTGACGTTGCAAGAACGTTCCCAGAGTCTGTTCTTCAAAAGGTTCCAGAATGTTTCATTAGGTTGTGGGAACAGTCTGGTGAGAACATTGTAGGGACATCCCAAAAGATGTGTTCCCAAAACACAAAACTGTCCAGTAAGCGCAATTGATTACACAATGTTTCTTTTAGGTTGCAAAAAAACATTCACCTGATGTTACAAGAACAATAATTCACTGTGTATGTTCCCAGAATTATAAAATGAAGTTTTGAACAGCTGTGTTCATGTTATTTTATTGTTGAAGAAATGAGTTGTACAACAACACATGTGGCAATTACTTGGAATCACATTACAATTTATGAGACATTTATTGCACAAACAGTTCCACTGTATTTTGCTGATAGTCGCAAGCGAGGATCGAGGTTTGGCGTGTTAGTCCTGGAATGAATCCACTGCGCCACTTGAATGGGACCAACACAAACACAAAGGTCTTTATACCTTTACTCTTACTTCCAGGTTGTGGTCTTTGTCTTAATCTAGAAAAAGAAATATACTCTATAATTTCTCACTCTACCAACCTTCTTTATATACTGTAAAGTTGGGATGTTTTGACTTTCATCTTCCCTACAAAACTTAATTTCAGAAATCATGTTAAATTCTTGCCTGGCAGATTGCGTTGATGTGCACATAGATGTGAATATGTACTCAGACATTAAGCCATAGTTTGGATCATAATTGAAGGGATTTCTGCGCTTCTACACCTGCATTGCTTGCTGTTTGGGGTTTTAGGCTGGAGTTCTGTACAGCACTTTGAGATATCCAGCTGATGTACGAAGGGCTGTATAAATACATTTGATTTTGATTTCAAGTACAAATCCACTTGAAACACTAGGATCCTGGTGGTGGTGCAGCAGACTAAATAACCTACAGGGCTTGAAGATGACTTGATGACTAATTCTTTTAAAAAAGCTATATAGCTATGTTTGGACAATACCCTAATAAAATATAGTGATGTAAAAATATTGAAATGACATTTGTTTCAAAGTTTGGCAACTTCCTATAATAATGTTACATTACACATCAGTATTAGCAGAACATTGCGGAAATGTTTTAAAACTACTTCCATTAATCAAGAGGTATGTCATAACCTTACAGAATAACTAAGAGTCTCGCAGAAACGATCCTTGTGGTGTTGTAATAGGAATATCCTTGAATGTTCGCCTTACATTCACTAAAATGTTTCTGTGATATCTGTAAAAACGACCAAAAAACATTCCCTAAGGTGCTCATTAGGTTGTCAGGGAATGTAACAACACAATGTTCCGGTAATGTTCGAAGAACATACTGCCACAACCATCATGTGAAACTAACAGAAATGTTTCTGGGGAAACATTACAGGAATGTTCTGCTAATGATGGATAAGTTACTCAAAACGAGCATAACAACAAGCAGGGAATTCCTACAATGGTCTCATGAAGTTATAGTGTGACATTATAACACGATGGTTCTAATAATGTCCCCTGAACATGGAGATATATTACTACTTCGAACTACATCAAATAAAATATTTGGTGATCAACAATATTCTTTGAATGTTATCATAATACAGTGTTGTGTTCGAGGACCACGAAAGCTAGACCGATTCAAGACCAAGACAGGAGGGGGGAGAACGAGTCAAGACTGAGACCGGGAGGGGGACGATTTTGTCAAATCGTCAGCATAATAAGATTTGAAAATGTCCTGTGTTTCTGTGTTCATATTTCAGAAGAACATATGGATTCTTTAGACATTCCGAATGGGGTAAAAACGCATGCTGAGGGCAAATAGAGCCACTCTACAATGCTTTACTAACCCAAACACAGTGGGGAACAACGAGGACCTTCGAGGCTTTAAGAGAAAGGCTAAGGATTTATACAATTATTATTCATTTCAATGATGTTCTGATTTAATCTCTTACATTTTTGTTCGAAAGGGAAGGGTTAACACTGAAGAGAAAAAAAATCTGGATTTTTCTTTGGTGGTCTCTGTGGAGATAAATCTAGCTAGCTAAGTCAGCCATTGGCTAGGTCATCAGAAGCTTGATGGAAGGCGTCTGCCATTCAACTGTATTAGGGCAAAATGCTGGAGTAACAGTGGAATCAACCAATCACAATGACTTGTAATGGGCGGGACCAATTTGACAAAAATGTCACTGTGCAATAGCGAGCAGTAGTTTTCCCATGGTCTAGCTAGCTTTTGTTGTAGGCTAGTTTGCAGCGGCTGCAGAAGGATTCTTCGAAGAGGTTGTCCCTTTTCAAGAATAACTTCCAACGAGAAGTAAAGTTTCATATGATCATCATCTGGTGAGTGGAACTGTGTATTTTTATTGCAGCTCGCATGCTGTTAGCCATCTCTCTGAAAATAACTTACAGTATGTGCGTAAAACATTGTTGCATTTAAACTTTCGATCAATGGTTACTTTGTGTGCCAAACATGAAATGTTTTTTGCAATGGGAAGTAATAGTCGTACGTTTCGATTGGGAAATGCTTCGCCTAATGGTTATGTTTTTGTATTCTTATGATGGGGACCTACTGGCTAATTATGTCCGAGTGAACGGTACTGCTGTCTTTCCATCCGCTCTATGCAGTGGTGTGGTGGTGCCTGGAGAAGTGGGTCCTGTGTGAAGGAAAGGCGCGGTGTGATATATCCTATGTTTTCCTATGTTTTCCTATAGTTTTGTCCGATTTTCACTCTGATTTTCACACTTTTTTTAGAAATAAAATATGAAAATGTGATGTTCTAAGTCCACAACAATACTTAAACCACATTAGCAGACCATTTGAGGTCTGGGAAAAATAAAATATGTATTTGTGGCGTGTGTAGTTACCCTTGAATTAAATTGAGCAAAAGAAATGCCCTACCCATTGATACAAAACAGCATTATATCATTCTGTAGGCCTACATTGCAGTCAACATTTAATTGGGAAGGTTTTTTGGGAATGCCTTAAGAAATGCTCATGCAAACAGTGCATGATGACTGGATTGCTCATTGCAAATATCTTACTAACCAAGATGATGGACCAAACTTTTTCCATACCTGGTTTGCATACCCATTGTTGCCTTAGTTAGCATTCACTGGTAGATATCATAAGTTGAAACATCTGTCCTACCCTACCGGCTACCGATGTCCTTCTTCTGTGAGCTGCTCCATGCCACAACCAGTTGAGAGCTGAGCACTCTTGCTGTCTGCAGAGGATATTCTGCTGAAGCTAGGCTATGTGTGCTGCTCACATGTGAATATATTTCATGTGCTTTGCGATTGTGTAGGCTACTTTTTTTGCATTATTTCTCTATTGTACTACATCAATAATAAATCGTATACTCCAATACACTACTTTGATACGCAACAGTAGGGATTAAGAACGGAGTATAGGCAGTGCCCACTGAAAGAAACGTGGGTATAAGGCAGTGAAGGCTGCTGAGGGGAGAACGGCTCATAAAAATGGCTGGAACGGAGCAAATGGAACGGCATCAAACACCTGGAAACCATGTGTTTGTGGTATTTGATACCGTTCCATTTATTCCGTTCCAGTTATTACACACAAACCCGTTCTCCGCAATGCCGGTGCCACCAACCTCCTGTGGTATAGGGCATATACCTGTGTAGAACCTCCACTACACCAAAGGGCCTTGTGTTTCCATAAAAAAGGGCCCTCTCCTACATGAGTGCACTGGTATTAATGTTGCTGTCCTTTCACCATCACGACCTGTCACACACTGAAGGTGTAATAGGTTTGCCACAGCGCAAACATGTCTATATTTGCTATAATTTCCCCCACTTTCCTACCAGCTTAGTCAAGGAATGGACAAAGTTTGAGGATATTTTTTAATGAAAGCAAAGAACACAGTAATGTTACGAGAAAAGTAAGAATCCCAGGTTTCAATAGGCTTATGATATTAATGGTTCAAGAAAGGAGTATATTTGCTTAATCACTTTATCTGACTGAATGGAAGCTGATAATTGCTGGTCTTGGCAAGAAATTTTGAGTCATCACCATTCATGACCTAGTCAAGAACGAGTAAAAATGCATCCAACACCGATACAAGACTGAGACACTCAATATGTGGTCTCGAGACCGGACTCGAGTACTACAACACTACGTCGTAATGATAGCTCAAACCCTAACAGAACTTCATTGGTATGTATGCAAAATGTTCTGGGAATGTTCCCAGTTTGGTGTGCTGTTTGTTATTATCAATACACATCATTGGTTGTTAGGCCTATACCGGATCCTAAACAGGCCCACCCTGGGATGCAGGAGAGAGTTCCTGTGCCGCAGAAATGGAAAACTTGTAGAATATTCACGGTTTAAAAATGCTTCTGAAGTTTGTAATTTCCACTTAAAAAATTTCAGACCTGATTTGGCCTAACGAAAATATGCAACTATGGGGCAAAACAGATGGGGTTGACTTATACTGTTGATAACATATAAACTATATTTCGTCTCCAATTTGATTGAAAACATAAATAAAGTTGCACAAGGAGCACTTGTCTCTCAAATACATCATTATAGTTATTGGTTAGCTAGCTAGCTAGCACATGTCTGCCATATTAGCATACAGTAGATGTGACATCAGTCAAAATATCAAACAAGACATGGTATCAAGAACAAGATCAAACGAGCTGAAACAAGCCACTTACAATTCTTCACCTGGCAGCTTGTCATTGTGGCTAGTTATCTGGCCATCCAGAACCGTAACAACACACAGCCCTTTTGCCCCTTTGAAGCTCGCTCATCGCTTTTTGTGACGTTGTCAGCTAACCCATCTATATTGCTGTAGTAGGTTGAGGGAACGTTATTGGAGCAATATGTCATAACGTCACACTATATCTTTATGAGAACATTGTGTGAATATTGCCTGCTTGTTATGGGTGTTTTTAATAACATCTCCATCAACATTAGCAGAACATTCCCATAATGTTTTCCCAGAACCATTTCTATTGTTCTCACGTTTTTTTTGCAGCAGCAGTATGTTCTACAACCATAACTGATACATTATTACATTACCTGAAACATAATGAGAACGTTTGATGTTTGTTACAGATGTTGGGCACAACATTTTGGTGAATGTTATGAGAATATTCCGTTTATTTCCTTTTAAAACATTACTTTCAATGTTTTTGGGATGTTATCAACCTAATATTAGATACAAAAACCCTAACTAGAACTTAATGGGAATCTTATTTAATGTTCTGGGAATGTTCCCGATTTGCTGGGCTACCACTTGCTTGACTGTGTTTTGTTATTGTCTGGAGGATGCATTGACAAACTCATGAAAACCCATAAATAAGATTGGGATATTCTCTATGATATTGAAAAATAAAGACTTTGAGAGTGTGAATGACAATCTACATCCTGCCTAATGACTGATTGAATAAGCCATATAGTTTAATTGATCGAGAGTCATTTCGAGAGTGTTTACGGTCAGAATGTATCACACATCCTTTTTTGCTAAATGTCCTTGATTAATCGCAGAACAATCATCCTATTGAGAAACGAATAATGATGTTATTGAACAGTGTAAATGACCCAAATGCAGATTAATGCAAACTAGTCAATGTGCTCATACTCAATCAGAGGCATGCCTTCACAATGAGCCTACATGACCGACTTGGCAACATGAAAGCTTACCAACATGATGGAGAGGCAATTTACTGCTGCTCTCCATCTCTCCACGCACTTTTCCAAGAGGTGGCACGTATTTGTGTGCCTACCGCTGCAGTAATAACACACCAAGGCAGAATCACAGACCTGTCATCACACCTGTACTCTACATAAAATGCCGCCCAACCATCAAACAGAGGCCACCGGATTGATGTATGAATTTAAGAGGGCCGCCTACAACGGCGTTGCGGTGTCATTGTATAGTATTGAACCCATTATTTCTCAAAAGGAAATGCCTAAATGGTCTGAAAACATTAACCCAATAATGATGAATGAATGTCAAGATGATAGGCTAGAATAGTATCAGAATGCAGAATGACTTTTGCTGTAGGAATTAGGACATCATCGCCCGGAATGCACTGATTATTAGGTTATGATTGCTAAGTTAAGGGGGTCTCTATCAAATGTCTAGAGTAATTCTTACTTTTAGGAACATTGTCAGATTCCTTGTCAGAGAAGGAAGAGGATGGGAAATAATGAGTAATGACTTCAATTAGATTATTTTATTTTTAAACACCAACAATTTTTTTTGAACAAGTCTGGAAACTCTACTGAGTGGGGACGATATACATTTTACTGACACTATTAAAGTTGAATTAACACAGGCGCTTTTGCTGTGTAGAAACACATAGCAACACAATGTGTTCATTTCCTCCTGTCCTGGTCCTGTCCCAAAGCCATCCCTTCAGCATTTTAGTCTCTAAGAATAGCTAGACACGGGGAGATGAGCTGCAGCTGCTCCTCCTGAATCTCATTTACCTGCTACCGTAGCCCAGCTCTGAGACTACATCGGTAATTAATAGGTTTTTTCGTCTTCTGAAGAAACTCCCCTCAGCTCATTTCCCAGCAGGCGCTGGGACAGGCAAGACAGACAACAGATTTTTTCTCCCGGAGACACTCCTGCAAGCAGCCAACTTTGAGAGAGACTACTGAAAAATTGAGAAGCCGCAAAGAAAATTAAAGCACCCATCCTCACCGGCTTTCACCATGTTGTTTTATTCATTGATTGATGGGGTTTTGTTGGCTGCGCTTCCAGTCACAGGCCAACATAACACACAATAGGGCTGGGAATTGTAACAATGCAGTTAAAAAAATATGAATAAGAATAAGAAATGAAAGTAACACGGAATTAAAGAGCAGCAGTAAAATAACAATAGCGAGACTATATACAGGGGGTACCGGGAACAGAGTCAATGTGCAGGGGCACCGTTAGTTGAGGTAATATGTACATGTAAGTAGAGTTATTGCATAGATGATAACAACAGAGAGTAGCAGCGGTGTGTAAAGGGGGGGGCAATGCAAAAGTCTAGGTAGCCATTTGATTAGGATGTTCAGGAGTCTTATGGCTTGTGGGTATAAGCTGTTTAGAAGCCTCTGGACCTAGATTTGGTGCTCCGGTACCGCTTTACCGTGCAGTAGCAGAGAGAACGGTCTATGACTAGGGTGGCTGAGTCTTTGAACATTTTTAGGGCCTTCCTCTGACACCGCCTGTTATAGAGGTCCTGGATGCAGCAGGGAAGCTTGGCCCTAGTGATATACTGGGGCCGTACGCACACTCTGTAGTGCCTTGCGGTCGGAGGCCGAGCAGTTACCATACCAGGCAGTGATGCAAACCAGTCAGGATGCTCTGATGGTGCAGCTGTAGAACATTTTGAGGATCTGAGGACCCATGCCAAATCTTTTCAGTCTCTTGAGGTGGAATAGGTTTTGTTGTGCCCTCTTCATGACTGTCTTGGTGTGCTTGGATCATGTTAGTTTGTTGGGGATGTGGACACCAAGGAACTTGAAGCTCTCAACCTGCTCCCCTACAGCGCTGTCGATGCAAATGGGGGCATGCTCGGGTCCTCTTTTTCCTGTAGTCCACAATCATCTCCTTTGTCTTGATCACGTTGAGGGAGAAGTGGTTGTCCTGGCACCACACGGTTCTGGGATAATGGTGTTAAATACTTATTTTCCACCATAATTTGCAAATAAATTCATTAAAAATCCTACAATGTGATTTTCTGGATTTTGTCTCCTCATTTTGTCTGTCATAGTTGAAGTGTACCTATAATGAAAATTACAGGCCTCTCTCATCTTTTTAAGTGGGAGAACTTGCACAATTGGTGGCTGACTAAATACTTTTTGCCCACTGTATATATCTTATACCATGTGTGGTTTGATCTAACATGAAAATGAAGCCCCACCCCCTTCTCTGAAGTGTGAAATGCTGTAAGCTATATTATGTTATTTACCTCATTTGTCCATGTCATCTCATAACATTCTATATCTATATGTGTGGAAGCTGATCTTAAGCGGAGATGGTGAATTACTGGGAATTAAAGGAGGTCTATTCCAATTTCATATAATAAAGAGAAACAAAACAGACTATGCATGCACTGCTCCACATTCTGAATCTCCTCCACCCCCGGCCTCTTCAGGGCTTCGAGAATGTCTCAGAGTGTTCAATTAAAACCAAAAGTCATTAAAAATGTAGCCACCTTGAGACTGTTCAGTAGTGAACTGCTTTGGATTCGCTGGGCGTTTCAGGGTACACCCAGTGCCGCAGGTAACACTTGAATTGTCTACATTTGAAATGAAGATTTAGAGGTGCCATGAAACAAAACAATCCTGTGTGAATATTACGCTGAGGAAAATTGAGGCGAGAGATCAAAATGCTGGAGACACTGCCAAAGAAACAACGACACAATTGACTTCAAACAGCTGCATATGGGTCAATGCTGACAACTGAAAGGACTGAAAGGGCAAATTGAATCTAATGAAAGTACATGATATAATTGTTGTGGTGAGTTGAGAAATATTAGATTCCCTTGGTAAAGGTTCCATTTTGATTAACATTTCCCCTAGAATAATCATCTATTTTGATAAAACTGTATTTTTTTTTTTTTTTTTTACATTAAAACCACTTAAAAGGGGCAAGATTGGAAGAAATTATGTTGTGTTTTTAATATCGCTGAGTCAAATGTACCTTGCAATAATGCATCCTGTGAAAAATGTGCATACTTAAAAACAGGTCCTTGACTGCTTTGTATGCAAAACAGTAGTGAAGCTGTCCATCTTTGTAAATCCTTTAAACAGGTTATTAATCAATCAATAATGAACTAGATAGAACTTTGCAGGTAACTGAATGTCTGATATTAATTGCTGTGAATAGTCCATGATAATTCAATGTATCAACTACACCATTAATAATGCCTTGGAGCAATTTACATTTAATGAGGTGCTGCATCATAAACCAGAAAGACACTCAACGGCACAAACTAATAAAGTTATTCAAATTAATCAGGTATTATAGATATCTCAAGAGTTTAAACAATACCAAAGGGCATACTACTTTGGTGTAATTTGCATACATATGTCAAGAGGCATTTGAAATACATTACAGTTAATGAACTCATCAACCAAACTATTTAGGTCCTGTCATAGTAACTAATTAATTTCTCCTTACTGCAATGGAACTGACGTTGATGCCATCTTCATGGTAACTGTGTTTTCATAATTGCATACAGGCTCTCACCCTGCAAAGCAAATAGAGCCAGCAGTTAACCAAGATAAGAGGAAGCAGAGGCCTGTTACAATGATAAACTGGGAGACACACAAGGTTGCAAACCCAGCTCTAATGCACAATGTGAGCATTATGGAAATGTTCATAATATGTTCTGTAACAAGGAAATGGGCCTATGTGTACAATGGTCCATTGAATAAATAGTAGCCTTGAAATATAACTAGTAGCCCTGAAATATAAGCAAGTCAAAATAATGTGTGGAGCAAGGCTTGCTGTCACTTCACCCTGGTAGAGCTGTTCCACATTGGAAACAGGGTCTTGGTAATAGGGGTATTTCTCTTTGTCCAAATCAAGATGATGAGGGGTGTCATTACCAGCAGACAGTGCACTGAGGTGCACACACCTCAATAACTGGGCAACTAATGGGGCTAGACATCTGCATGGTGATCCACAGCAAATGGGGGCAAGACATTAAAGCCAGGAATACCGTGTGCAAGTCAAATACAGAATGTTAACCATTCAAATACAGAATGTTAACCATTCAAATACAGAATGTTAACCATTCAAATACAGAATGTTAACCATTCAAATACAGAATGTTAACCATTCAAATACAGAATGTTAACCATTCAAATACAGAATGTTAACCATTCAAATACAGAATGTTAATCATTCTCATTTTCATGGTAACAGCATTGAAGAACATACTGCAAGTGCCTAGGGGATTGTAATTGCATAACAGCACATCAGGCAACCTGGTGGGCTGCACCGAAATGGAAAATATTTTATTCTCCATCCAAGCTGCAACCTTTTACATACGGTATACCTGTACTTGTGAGAATGTACAGTCTACCGCATGTCAACAGAAATGAATTTTGTTAAAAGAAAACACAATGACATCATGTTTTGCCACCACTTAGCTCCTAAAGGGAAATAGATTATATTCCGGTATTGTCTGTAGTTAACATGTTCATTTGCCGAATCCCCTGGAATTTAACATTCTCTCTCCTTGGCTCTGAAGATGTATGGTCTGCAGTGAAACAACCTTGTATGTGCATTTTGTGGGAAGAAGCACTTTATTTAAAAGAAAAACGGGACAGGCTAACCATCTGAGAGGGAGGGAGAGACTCAGCCTTCTCTCCTCTCCATCCTCTCTCCTCCCCTCTCCTCCTTTCCTCTTTCGCTCTTCTCTCCTATTCTCCCTTTCTTAGTCAGCCCCTCCTCGGTGGGTCCACACAGCAACAGCAGAGAGAGACTGGCCAAACCCATGGCTGATTTACAAACCTCAGTTTAATTACTCGGTTAAAGATAGAGCTCTATACACCAGAGAGTTTAGGGCTGACACTGACATTGACACTCATTTTCCTTCATCACAAGTACAGTCCAACAAAGATTTCTGGTTTTGCAAATTGCACATCAATCGTGGTGAAGCAGATTCGTTTTTTTGATTCTGCCGAGAAATATTACTATCCCTGACACCAAAACACCAGCCACAATTAGAATAAAAGTACTCAGTACCATGGCTCAGAATAACCACAAAATAATAATAATGGGGAATGAAATTTGACCCAGTCTTAACCTACTGTATATTGATGAAGGTAATCCCAGTCCCTGCTCAGTAGTCCAGGTAATAGTGCTATAAATAAGGCTAGTATATGTACTAACCTGTGCTGAGAGGCTTATACAAACCAATGTACATGACAGAGGGCAGCCAATTAAAAAGAAGCCCATGCATTCCACAGCAAAGTCCTCAAGAGTTTTGCTTTCAGCATTCATCCAGTCTGGTGTTACAAACACCATGCTTCAACCAACTGAGCTATTGGAATCACGTCTAAATGTGTTCTTGTGTGAATTATTTGGAAACCCAGAATAACAGGTTTCATAGAATACAGACCATAGTCATTGAGTTTGGTCTATTGTTAAGATAGACAAGTAGCCTCAGTTCTATCAGCAATACAGCACAGCACTCTAGTGGTCACAAGGGGAATGTGTGTGTGTGTGTGTGTGTGTGTGTGTTTGTGTGTGTGTGTGTGTGTGTGAGAGAGAGAGAGAGAGAGAGAGAGAGAGAGAGAGAGAGAGAGAGAGAGAGAGAGAGAGAGAGAGAGAGAGAGAGAGAGAGAGAGAGAGAGAGAGAGAGAGAGAGAGAGAGAGAGATTCTATTGCTGTGTTTTTCAATAATGTGATGTGAAGGTACACTCCATTTCCACCCCATACATTTCCATGAATTAATCTTTGACGTTAGACTCCAGATGTTAGGACAGCAATTTCAATTAAACATATTGTTAAGCACCATATTACATTTTGAATCTGTGTTTTACAGATAATATTAAATCAATCACACATCACATAATATTCAGGCAGGTGTCATTCAAAGATATGCAAAGAAAGAACACATAATATCCATTCATACAGTATCGAAGAGACTTGATGAGGCTACACATAGAAGAAACACATTTGAATACATTTGAAATGCAGTGTAGTGATGGGAGGGAAGGAAGTGACTTCTGCAATTAGGAGATAATTACTCACAGTTAAGATGACATTTTGACACGGCAAGCTTTTATCTGTGTGTGTGTGTGTGTGTGTGTGTGTGTGTGTGTGTGTGTGTGTGTGTGTGTAAGAGAGAGAGAGCCCTGTATGTCCCTGAGCTCTACTGTATGTGTGGGTAGAAGGGTGTTTGTAATCTGTGAGGTAGGTGACCCATCAAGGCTTCTACTAACCCGAACAGAGCTCATTTTACTCCATGCCAAAACAAGGATGCCATGACCCCTCCATAGCCTTTGCTTATTGAATGAAAGAGTTACATCAGAGGGCCAAGTCACTTCTCTTAGTTATTGGGACAACTATTAGGTGTAAGGCTGTGCTTATTTAGCCAGCAGCCTGCATATAAGTGAGAAAGATTATTATGCCGGCTAGGGCACTAGCCAAATGATGAGGTGACAACCAGGTTTTAGCAATAGGGTGCTTTTCAGGTTCTCTATTAATATAATGGCAACAAACAACTTCCAGTTAATGTGAAAAATTGATATGTATTGTTTACCATCAATTTACAGTACTTCATTAAATTGACCGGGAGGAGAGAAAGGACCTCATGATGTACTTAAATTGCACCAACAAAAATGTCTGCCGGAAAAACTTCCAACGCTGGCTGACGGCTGAATAAATACTAGCAAAAAGTAACTTGCATTAGTGAGCAGTCCATGTTATGCAGTAGGCCTATCAAAACATGTCAGTTTAAAATAGGAAATAGAACTCCGTTAAATATTTCATGACTTTTTATGAGTGCAGTAAAATGAATAGCCAACTCCTCTCTTCAATTAAATGATTCCTGACTCTGTCAGTAGGCCTAGTGCAGTACATTTTTAAATGTGAATAGCTGCTATAAAATGTCCAGCTATAGCAATTAAGAAAGACAATCACACTTTAATTACCCTGGTCTTAAATATCCTCACTATTAAAATGGAGTCATTCAATGGATTTAATACGTCAATCATGGCTATATAATCCCTGTCTCATTAGAAACCAGCTTTAAAATCAAATGAATATGAGAAAATGCAGTTGAGAATGGGAACAAAAGAGGGCTAGGTATGTGCTGAAATGTAGGAGTTAACACTGGGGATGAAATGTATTTTTAATTAAATCCTGCCAGAGTCAGACAATCACCTTATCTCCCCTATGTGTGGGGGCGCATAAAGAGACTAAACTCCATACACAGTTTTACAAGAACATAAAACAGATATTAAAATGGTAGTGCTTTACGTCCAGAGGTATTCATGAACAATGCATGAGCTTGTTCTTTCTTTTTAATTTGCATGATCGGCTACTCCCATGCTTTTCTCTCGCTGTCTTTCTGGCACAAAACTAAAATCTATAATGTCCTAATTGGAATGGTTATGTACAGTATCTGTGCAGTGTGGAATGATGAATCGTTTTTTTTCAGCAAGTCTACTGCATGAGTGCATGAATACAAATGGCTTTGCATTTTGTTAGAAGAAACATTTGAACTTAAAGGTAGACTCAGCGATATGACATAGCCGCAGAAAGTAAACAGCAAAGTGGATTAATTTCCACAACAACTAAGAATGTTGATACACGAGGCTCAACTTCTCCGCTGTTTTGATCCCGTGGCTACCACGCTGTGACAGCGTGAAGCAAACCCGTACACATTCAGATACTGCGCGTGAACGTACGAGAGAAAAGTCATACATCTCATCATCTGTGGCGCTGTTCATGGCAACCCCATTTTGCCGAGTCTACCTTTAAAAAGCCTGTAATGTCAGTTTCACTGCATCTGTTTCATTTGCCATTCAGTACCATTCATTCAGTGTTACATATGAATCAGCCTGGACTCATAGATTAGACGTAACATAGTAAATGTAGATCCAGACCCTCAAATTATTAGGATATGTTAGGTTTGGTTACATGAGACAAAATATTACTTAAGACAAAAACCAAAGGAGGATGGTAGGTAGGTTAGTTGGTTGGTTGGTCTGGGTGGATGGGTGGACGTACAACACGAACGTCTAGCAACCCAAAGGTTGCGTATTCAAATCTCATCATGGACAATTTTAGCTACTTAGCAACTTTCCACTTTTTAGCTACTTTTCAACTACTTAGCATGTTAGCTAACCCTTCCCCTAACTCTAACCCTAACCTTAACCAAGCAACAATAAATTCAGGGAGTGTTTTTATTTTTTTTGTTAGTGTAAGTGACCGGCTCTTCCGGCTCCCGCGCCTCAGCCTGGCCCGTCAGGCTCCCGCGCCTCAGCCTGGCCCGTCAGACTCCCGCGCCTCAGCCTGGCTCGTCGGGCTCCCGCACCTCAGCCTGGCTCGTCAGGCTTCCGCACTTCAGCCTGGCTCGTCAGGCTCCCGCACCTCAGCCTGGCTCGTCAGGCTCCCGCGGATCAGCCTGGCTCATCAGGCTCCCGCGCCTCAGCTTGCTCGACAGGCTCCCGCGCCTCAGCAGAAGTGACCGGCCCGCTCCTGGTCAACGTCCTGATGATGGAGCCACGCATCAGAGAGGGGGTATGGTCAGGTATCCTCCCTCTCAGGCAATCGAGGTCACCAGGCTGCTCATTATTACGCACACCTGTCACCATCGTTACGCACACCAACGCCTCATCAGACTCACCTGGACACCTGCCTGATTACCTTCCCTATATATGTCACTCCTTTGGCTCTTTCCCTAGGCGTTACTGTTCCAGTGTTCATGTCTGTACGCTGCCAGTTTTTCTGCTTTTGTTTTATGTTCATTTAGTTATTAAATACACTCCCTGAACTTGCTTCCTGACTCCCAGCGTACATGTTACACAGTACCTTGTGGCAACAAACACTCACACGGAAACAAACACCCACAAACCAAAAGTGAAACCCAGGCTACTTAAGTATGATTCTCAATCAGAGACAACTAACAACACCTGCTTCTGATTGAGAACCATACTAGGCCGAAACAGAAACCAAACATAGAAAAACAAACATAGACTGCCCACCCCAACTCACGCCCTGACCATACTAAATAAAGACAAAATAAAGGAAATAAAGTCAGAACGTGACAGTACCTCCCCCCTCCAAAGGTGCGGACTCCGGCCGCAAAACCTGAACCTATAGGGGAAGGTCTGGGTGGGCGTCTGTCCGCGGTGGCGGCTCTGGCGCAGGACATGGACCCCACTTCACCACAGTTTTTCTCTGCCTCATTGTCCGCCTCCATGGCCTCTTAAACACGGCGACCCTCGCCGCCGACCTCGGACTGGGGACCCTAGAAATGGGTCCCGAATGGACGGGAGATTCCGGCAGCGCCGGACAGGCGGGAGACTCCGGCAGCTCCGGAGTGAAGGGCGATTCTGGCAATGCCTGGCTGACTGACGGCTCTGGCAGCTCCTGGCTGGCTGACGGCTCTGGTAGCTCCTGGCTGGCTGACGGCTCTGGCAGCTCCTGACTGACTGACGGCTCTGGCAGCTCCTGGCTGACTGACGGCTCTGGCAGCTCCTGGCTGGCTGATGGCTCTGGAGGCTCCTGGCTGGCTGACGGCTCTGGCGGCTCCTGGCAGACTGGCGGCTCTGGCGGCTCAGGACAGATTGGCGGCTCTGGCGGCTCAGGACAGACTGGTGGCTCTGGTGGCTCAGGACAGACGGGAGACTCTGGCGGCTCAGGACAGACGGGAGACTCTGGCGTCCTAGGACAGACGGGAAACTCTGGCAGCGCTGGAGAGGAGGAAGGCTCTAGCAGCGCTGGACAGGCGGGAACACCTGTAGGCAGAAGACGGAGAGACAGCCTGGTGCGGGGGCTGCCACCGGATGGCTGGTGTGTGGAGATAGCACTGGGTAGACCGGACCGTGCAGGCGCACTGGAGCTCTTGAGCACCGAGCCTGCCCAACCTTACCTGGTTGAATGCTCCCCGTAGCCAGGCCAGTGCGGCGAGGTGGAATAGCCTGCACTGGGCTGTGCTGGCGAACCGGGGACACAATGCGTAAGGTTGGTGCCATGTACGCCGGCCCGAGGAGACGCACTGGAGACCAGATGCATAGAGCCAGCTTCATGGCTCCTGGCTCGATGCCCACTCTAGCCCGGCAGATACGAGGAGCTGGAATGTACCGCACCGGGCTATGCACACGCACTGGGGAAACTGTGCGCTCCACCGCATAACACGGTGCCTGCCCTGTCCCTCTCTCTCTCTCCGGTAAGCACGGGAAGTTGGTGCAGGTCTCCTACCTGGCTTCGCCACACTCCCCGTGTGCCCACCCCCAATACATTTTTGGGGCTGCCTCTCGGGCTTCCAGCCGCGCTGCCGTGCTAGCTCCTCATAATGCCGCCTCTCTGCTTTCGCTGTCTCCAGCTCTGCTTTGGGGCGGCGATATTCCCATGGCTGTTCCCAGGGTCCTTTGCCGTCCAGAATCTCCTCCCAAGTCCAGTTCTCCAGGTATCGCTGCCTCTCCTGCTGCTGCTGCCTGTTACCACGCTGCTTGGTCCTTTGTTGGTGGCTGTTTCTGTAACGGCATTCCTCCTCTTCTGAGGAGGAGTAGCGAGAAGGATCGGAGGACCAATGCGCAGCGTGGTAAGTGTCCATAACATTTATTTTAAGATATAAACTGAACACTATGAAATATAAACAATAAACGTGAACATGAACGAAAACCGAAACAGTACCGTGTGGCAACAAACACTCACACGGAAACAAACACCCACAAACCAAAAGTGAAACCCAGGCTACCTAAGTATGATTCTCAATCAAAGACAACTAAAGACACCTGCCTCTTATTGAGAACCATACTAGACCGAAACAGAAACCAAACATAGAAAAACAAACATAGACTGCCCACCCCAACTCACGCCCTGACCATACTAAATAAAGACAAAACAAAGGAAATAAAGGTCAGAGCGTGACCTTTATTGTGTGAATCTTCATCACACCTTGGAATGGAGATTGGAGATCCAAACACAGCAGGGCTAGACTCATTCTGTTCTTGAAAACCAGCCCAAATGTTGTAGGCTATAAAGTAGGCAAACATCTTAATTATGGAGAGGATTTGTTTTTAAATGGCACTGTCATGTAGCAACAGCTAATCATTAATATGCATCAACAGCAAGCAGAGCTACTACACACCCACTTTTTGCCACATCCATATGGTCTACAAGGTGACAGCTGTTCCTTCAGTCAGAAAGAGATGAGTGAAGAGAGGGGCCTGCCTATGTTAGTCAAATGAAAGGGTACGTAGCCCTGGTGACAAAAATGCAAGCTTTGCACATTTTTTTCAGCTGGATGCGATGCAGAGTCTGCCAGTGCTGCGCCAGAATGATGCACAAAGAGTCATCTTTATGAACATGACACAAAATGTCAAATAGACCAGGCTCAGCGGAATTGTTAAGCGCTCTCCTGAGGGATGCTCAGACTGAGGACGAAGATAACATGAAAGGAGAGTTCTTCGTGGAGGTTTCACCTTATCAAGCACCCCTCAGTCGGGTGTCCTTGAGTCCCACTACCTGGGGTTTCACTTTCAGATAGCAGGCCTTAGCAGAAAAAAAGCACCTTGTTGTTTGAAAGGGAAAGGGTCCGTCTCTGATGTAAATAAATAAAAACATAGGGTACAAAGGTGTATGGTGTGAGATTATCAGCATGGCTACCAAATTCTCCAAGTAGAAGTATTTCATCAAAGTTCCCTAAGAATAAGAAATCAGAAAGGTCACACACAAACAGGCTTGGTACAATTTCTACAATTTCCATTTCAGGTTTATCTTTCTTTTTGTCTGTTTAAGACAGTCTTAGAAAGTTAGCTGGATAACTTTATATGCTATGTTGTCATATTTGATGACAGACCTTGACAAGAGGGATGGTTCCCTCCCTTGTGTTATGTAGTCTACACAACTGCATGAATGTGCAAGGTGCACAAGACCTAGATTAAACACTATATATGCAAACGTATGTGGACACCCCTTCAAATTAGTGGATTCGACTATTTCAGCCACACCCATTGATGACAGGTGTATAATCAATCTCCATAGACAAACATTGGCAGTAGAATGTCCTTACTGAAGTGCTCAGTGACTTTCAACGTGGCACCGTCATAGGATGCCACCTTTCCAACAAGTCAGTTGATCAAATTTCTGCCCTGCTAGAGCTGCCCTTGTCAAGAACAAGCTCACAGAACTGGAGCGGGACCACCGAGTATGCGCTTAAAAATGATCTATCCTCGGTTGCAACACTGACTACCGAGTTCCAAACTGCCTCTGGAAGCAAGATCAGCACAAGAGCTGTTCATGAAATGGGTTTCCATGGCAGAGCAGCCGCACACAAGCCTACGATCACCATGCGCAATGCCAAGTATCTGGAATAATGAATCATGATTCATCATCTGGCAGTCTGATGGACTAATCTTGTTTTGTCGGATGGCAGGAGAACGCTACCTGCCCCAATCCATAGTGCCAAATGTGAAGTTGGATGGAGAAGGAATAATGGTCTTGGGCTGTTTTTCATGGTTCATGCTGTGCTGCTGGATACTCCTGATATCCATCCAAATCCGATGCATTCTGAAAACTGAGTGCAAGTAGGTCTATGTCCCGGCTTATTTTATGAAACATTTATAACAATGGCCACATCCCAACGGTACAACAGATTTTGCTATCATCTCAATTAATCAAATCAGACTCACCTAAATTAAAAACTCAGTTTTAGTTTCTTCTCTTTTATTTTGCAGTGAGGTAGGCCTAGGATGCGGTCCAAAGACTTAAAAGACACACCCTCGTCCACTTAACCTGCCTCGCCTTATGCCATTGGGGGAATCCCTGTCGCCATCGTGGAGGGCGGTCCAAATTATTAGCCAAACAATGGAAGTTTGCAACGTAATAAGCCCCTCAGCCCTCGTTTTTAAGTTGGCTTTGTGAGTGTATAATTATGTTCACTCTGAGTGTACAATTATGTTCACTCCGTGGCCTGAAACTCCCCATAATTCAATTTGCGCGCGATTGTACATCCGCTAAGAAAAGTCTGCGAAAATTTAAAAACAACCTCAATGGAGAAGTCAACATGCAAGTGTAAGTAAAAACAAATGCAAATAAGTTTGAAAATGTGCTACTAGTGCACATGACAGCACAAACACGTCTTGCAAATAGTAAATATGTTTTTGTTTGGTTATCTTTTGGAAATTGTAGAAATAAAACATTTTCCTTCTTCAGAAGATCCAGCTAGGCAGGCTAACATTAGTTAGCTAATTCATTTGCTAGCTATCAAACAGTAGGCGTATATATTAATAATTATATATTTAAGTGTCCACTTAATTTGCGAGCTGAGGGGAATATAGGGTGTCTTTTAAGTGTTTGGACCGCACCTAGGCTACTTTTCCTTTCCCCACCACAAGAGTAGCATTCGAGATTACCTTCTTAACTAACAGAAAACAATATGCTATGCTGGTTTAATATAAATATGAACACTTTAACACACAAAATGAACTATTTTTCTAACTTTCAGTGGGAAAACAGGTAAACCCACAGTTGCACCTGGTTTTCTTATAGTATTTCCGCCCTTTGAATTCAGGTAATTATCATTGTTTCCCTCCTTGTACTCTGTGTCATATGCCAAAGAGTGGCCTTTCAGTAATTTCAACTTTCAATATGCAGTCTGTGGAAACAGACTGATACCCAGACTAGAGTTCATACTCCGAAGATGGAATATGCCATTGCCATACCTTTAGTTTAGACACATCCAAAATAAGTTTTTATCACAATCATGATTGTGTTCACAAATGTAAAAACCAATGCGCACAGGCTCAATATGGCTGATCGCAGACCTGCCCATAGCGACAGGACCTGCCGCGTCATTTCATTCTTCAGTGGCAGTGCGCATGTGCGAAATTTAAAGAGGGACGTTTGAGGAACTGAAACTGCAGACGATATCTATGCTTATAATTAACAGCCTTCAATAAAGTTTAGTATTGAAGTTCACGGCAAACGGATCCCAATAGGCACACGGTGTGAAATATTTTACCACTATTTAGAAAATCTATAGGTATCTGACTTTTTTTTAACGAACAACAGCAGCTGTAGCAGAATACTGTCGATGTTTTAGTGCGGCCTCGGCATATCCTAGGTCTGCTTGCCGATATCAAATGCCACAGCAGCGGGGTGAAACTTTGGCTCTTCAGCCTGCATTAGCCCAATAGAAGGTTATCTAACCCAAAACATGTCTGAGATTCTGGTTGTTGTAAAAGAGTGCTTGGTCAAAATGTTCTTGCGCTTTTATTATGCTGTATTTTGACTTCATGCGAGCGATATATGCTTGAGAATACTCTTTGAAAATTATGTTTATTTTGCAATAGAATAATCATGTGGCGTAATGTTTACTTTTCTCAATGTGTTGCTTACATGTCTTTTTTGTTGTTTCAGGACAGAATGAAAACCATGTCAACTCAGCCTCTCATCAGATCAAAGCAGACCGAGAAATCAATCAATGGAATATCCACACAGGTTGTTTGCACAGAATTCAGTAACTACATATTTATAGTTCTCACACAGTATGGAAAAATTGGCACTTTAGTATCAGTCACACCTGACTCCAGATCCGGTGATATCAGCACTTCCATGTTCACCACTAAAGTATTGCTGGGAAAAGAAGAGGTAAGCAGCTAGACACCACTGGATTTTTTCTTAATATTAGTAGCATTATATTACCGTAATTTACTACTATGAGTATGTATGTGGCTGGCTACATTGTTCCTCACACACGGTCTTGTTTTATTTCTCCCTGCAGGCTTTGACACACGTCTGTGCCAAAAACTTGGCAACATTTGTGTCACAAGAGGCAGGCAACAGGCCTGTTCTACTGGGGTTGGCACTGAAGGACAGTTCCATAGAAGCAATAAAGGCCATGAAAGATGTAATAAAAGTTGTCAAGTCTGGTAACTACTGGTACAGGGAACAAGCAACAGAATAGCCTACCTGGAAAGACAATTTAAGAAAAGGCTTCATACACTTAACACATTTTTTTCCTCAATGTTTTTCCATCCTTTAAAAATGTATTTTGTTGTCTGTTGTTACTTCTAAGCATGATGTGGTAATAAATGCCATATAAATGGGAAGTTTATGCGTTATAAATGCCTATAGAATTTGGGGGATTGAGTGGGAGCCAATGGTCACAAACTGATTCTGTTTGAGACAACCATCTCGATTTTAAAGCCACACTCTGAATACTGTTAGTGCACAACTAACACAAATATAAATAAAGGAGCAAATGCATCTCATTCCCGTGAAATTCACATGCAAAATAGCATTTGATTGATTGCTATGATATAAAAGTTTGGGGTCACTTAGAAATGTCCTTGTTTTAAAAAAAAAATAATGTGTCCATTAAAATAACATAACATTGATCAGAAATACGTTATAGACATTGTTAATGTTGTAAATTACTATTGTAGCTGGAAACGTCAGATTATTTTATGGTGTACAGAGGCCCATTATCAGCAACCATCACACCTGTGTTCCAATGGCACGTTGTGTTAGCTAATCCAAGTTTATCATTTTAATAGGCTAATTGATCATTAGAAAACCTTTTTGCAACTATGTTAGTACAGCTGAAAACTGTTGTTCTTATCAAACACGCAATAAAACTCACCTTTAGAACAAGTGGACAAGTACATTAGAGTGTCTAGTTTGAGAAACAGACACCTCACAAGTCTTCAACTGGCACGTTTCATTAAATAGTACCCGCAAACACCAGTCCCGTTTCGGGAAGGCTACCCGAAACCTTTGAACCAAGTTAAACAATTAAAAAAAAAAAAAATTCACCTTTATTTAACCAGTTAGGCTAGTTGAGAACAAGTTCTCATTTGCAACTGCGACCTGGCCAAGATAAGCAGTGTGAACAGACAACACAGAGTTACACATGGAGTAAACAATTAACAAGTCAATAACAGTAGAAAAAAAGGGAGTCTATATACATTGTGTGCAAAAGGCATGAGGAGGTAGGTGAATAATTACAATTTTGCAGATTAACACTGGTGTTAATGATCAGATTGTCATGTACAGGTAGAGATATTGGTGTGCAAAAGAGAAGAAAAGTAAATAAATAAAAACAGTATGGGGATGAGGTAGGTAAAAATGGGTGGGCTATTTACCGATAGACTATGTACAGTGGCAGCGATCGGTTAGCTGCTCAGATAGCAGATGTTTGAAGTTGGTGAGGGAGATAAAAGTCTCCAACTTCAGCGATTTTTGCAATTCGTTCCAGTCACAGGCAGCAGAGAACTGGAACGAAAGGCGGCCAAATGAGGGTTTGGCTTTAGGGATGATCAGTGAGATACACCTGCTAGAGCGCGTGCTACGGGTGGGTGTTGCCATTGTGACCAGTGAACTGAGATAAGGCGGAGCTTTACCTAGCATGGACTTGTAGATGACCTGGAGCCAGTGGGTCTGGCGACGAATATGTAGCGAGGGCCAGCCGACTAAATGCAATGCTACCAAATACTAATTGAGTGTATGTGAACTTCTGACCCACTGGGAATGTGATAAATGAAATAAAATCTGAAATTAATCATTCTCTCTACTATTATTCTGATATTTCACATTCTTAAAATTACGTGGTAATCCTAACTGACCTAAAACAGGGAATTGTTACTAGGATTAAATGTCAGGACTTGTGAAAAACTGAGTTTAAAGGTATTTGGCTAAGGTGTATGTAAACTTCCGACTTCAACTGTATGTAAATAAGGCATTTCTATTTATTTTTAATACATTTGCTAAAATTTCTAAACTGTTTTTGATTTGTCGTTATGGGGTATTGTGTAGATTGCTGAGGATTTAAAAAAAATGTAATCCATTTTAGAATAGGGCTGTAACCTAACAAAATGTGGAAAAAGTCAAGGGGTCTGAATACTTTCCAAAGACACAAAAAAAAAAAAAGATTTTTTAAATTTAATCTTTATTTAACTAGGCAAGCTAGTTAAGAATATTTTTTTCCCACAATGACAGCCAAACCCGGGCTACGCTGGGCCAATTGTGCACCACCCTATGGGACTCCCAATCACGGCTGGATGTGATACAACCTGGATTCAAACCAGAGACTGTAGTGTTGCCTTTTGCACTGAGATGTGGTGCCTTCGACCCCTGTGCCACGCGGGAGGCTCATTTACACTGATGTCCCCAATTCTGATCTTTTGCCCAATTATTGGCAAAATAAGCCAATAAAAAAAAGAGTTTTTCCCCACAAAAGGCTTTATTACAGACAGAAATAGTCCTCAGCAACTCCCTCACCCCTCAGACGATCATGCAGGTGAAGAAGCCGAATGTGAAGGTCCTGGGCTGGTGTGGTTACACGTAGTCTGCGGTTGTGAGCCCGGCTGGACATACTGCCAAATTCTCTAAAATGACGTTGTAGGCAGCTTATAGTAGAGAAATTAACATTAAATTCTCTGGCAACATCTCTGGTGGACATTCCTGCTGTCAACATGCCAATTGCACACTCCCTGAACTTGAGACATCTGTTGCATTGTGTTGAGTGCACATTTTAAAGTGGCCTTTTATTGTCCCCAGCACAAGGTGCACCTCTGTAATGATCATATTGTTTAATCAGCTTCTTGATTTGTCACACTTTGGCAATGGAGAAATGCTCAATAACAGGGTTGTGCCTAAAATTGAAGAGAAATACGCTTTTGTTGGTATGGAGCATTTCTGGGATGTCTTTTTTCAGCCCCTTAAACATGGTACCCAACACATGTTGCGTTTATATATGTTTTCAATGTAAAGTGTTGTTTCATGAGCTGAAATAAAAAAAAATCCCAGAGAATTTGGTATGTCCAACTGGCCTCAAAACCACAGACCACGTGTAACCACATAGTTCTCACTTATTAGATACACACACGACTAGATGTACATGCAAAGGGTGTATATGCCACTAGGCCTATGGTTATGTCACATGACGATGACCGCTTCTACGTCCATGTTCCACCTGAATGTATACCTGGGGTGTATTCATTAGTCTGGCAACGGAAACCGTTTACCGTTTAAGAACCAAACGGAAGCAAACAGAGCGAACGGAACGAAACTGGGAGGGACCTATCTGAATTTGTCCAATTGAAACTCGTTTTCGTTGCAAAACCTTTTCCTTTGGCTTAAAACGGTTTCTGTTGCGACGAAACGTTTTGAAACAGCGCCATGAATAAATCACTGATGTTTCAGTTTATTAAGAAGGGACAAAGAGGATATATTGGATATTATCTGTGTCGCTTTTATTAGAACATTAATTAAAACATAGGCCCATATCCTCCTTTATTAGAATAACCTACACTGACTGAGTCACCGCCTCTGTGGACTTCGAACTCGTATTACACCTGTCTTCACAACAAGGAAGTATTGAGTCCTTCGTTCTTACCTTTTGAAAGGAAGCCATTTCTCATAGCAAGCTCACTGGTAATGGTATTCGATAACATCAGCTAACTCGTCTTTATTTCTATTAATTATTCCAGTCCAAATGTATTTTTGAGAAACGGCACGATTTTCACCCCCTCCGTTCCATTTGAAGTCTATTTCGCTCAATGTGGATATACCAGTAACGGTAGGTCAAGGCCATCGAGTCTACAGACCGCTAAGGTAAACCTCAGTATTTTACCTATGTAGCCTACATTTAACTAAGTAATTACAAATATTTGTTTGGACAAAATGTGTGTAGGCTATGACTTGCCCATGCAACAGGTTTCCCAGACAGATTATTAAGGCCGTGGATGTTTTTCTTTTAAATAATTCACATAGGCCTATCACAGGGATCATCAACTACTGTAGATTCAGCCGCGGGACGATTTTTTTTCTTGAGCGGGTGGTCATGGGCGGGTGTTGTGCCGAAAATCTCCCCTCTGCCAGAACACCGGAACATAATTACACATCATTTGTAGACTAAAACATAATCATTTCAACCCTTGTCCAGATTTGTATACGATCAAATATATCTCTCTATTATGCGTGGGAACATTTTGGAACAGAGTTCCCAAATTAAAATCACTTGGATCTGATCGACAAGTGTTTTATGGTATTTTATACTGTAGTTGTGATCTTATAGTTTTTGTTTTGTTATTAAGAAGTTCGCAGCTCATAGAACCTACGCTTTTTCATAAACCAGCAGCCCTGATTCAGTCATGCAAATGTTTAGGAAATTTAAAATGTTTTCCAATATGTATGTAGCCTAGACAGTGGTGTAACAATACTTTAAAGTGCAATTTAAATCGTGTTTTTTTTTGGGGGGGGGTACCTTCTGGTTTCCTTAATAGAAGGAATTTGAAATGATTTATACTTTTACTCAAGTAGTATTTTACTGGGTGACTTTTACTTGAGTCATTTTCTATTTAGGTATATTTACTTTGACTCAAGTATGATTCTCACATACTTTTTCCACAACTTGCGACCTGCTGGCCAAATTATTTATTTGGCCCGCACATTCTATCTGTTTACACTGAACAAAAATATAAATGCAACATGTAGCAATTTCAGTTTATATAAGGAAATCAGTCAGTTGAAATAAATTCATTAGACCCTAATCTATTGGTCACAGATACCTTTAAAAAATGGGAGGGGAATGGATCAGAAAACCATGCAGTGTGACACATCTCCTTTGCATAGAGTTGATTGTCGCCTGTGGAATGTTGTCCCACTCCTCTTCAATGGCTGTGCGAAATTGCTGGATATTGGCAGGAACTGGAACACGCTGTCGTGCACATCCATTCAGAGCATCCAAACATGCTCAATGGGTGACATGTCTGGTGAGTATGCAGGCCATAGAAGAACTGGGGACATTTTCAGCTTCCAGGAGTTGTGTAGATCTTTGCGACATGGGGCTGTGAATTATCATGCTGAAACATGAGGTGATGGCGGTGGATGAATGGCACAGCAATGGGCCTGAGGATCTTGTCACGGTATCTCTTTGCATTCAAATTGCCATCAATTAAAATGCAATTGTGTTTATTGTCCGTACCAAAACCCCACCGCCACCATGGGGGCACTCTGTTCACAACATTGACACCAGCAAACCACTCGCCCACACAACGCCATACACGCCGTTTGCCATATGCCCTGTACAGAAACCGGGATTCCTCAGTGAAAAGCACACTTCTCCGGCATGCCAGTGGCCATCAAAGGTGAGCATTTGCCAACTGCAGTCAGGTCAAGACCCTGGTGAGGACGACGAGCATGCAGGTGATCTTCCCTGAGACGGTTTCTGACAGTTGGTGCAGAAATTCTTCAGTTATGTAAACCCACAATTTCACCAGCTGTCCTGACAAATCCACAGGTGAAGAAGCAGGATACGGAGGTCCTGGGCTGGCATTGTTACACGTGTTCTGCGTTTTTGAGGCCAAATTCTCAAAGACAATGTTGGAGTTGGCTTATGGTAGAGAAATGAACATTACATTGTCTGGCAACAGCACTAGTGGACATTTCTGCAGTCAGCTGGCCAACTACACGCTCCCTCAACTTGAGACATCTGGCATTGTTTTGTGTGACAACTACATTTTGTGGCTATTTATTGTCCCCAGCACAAGATGCACCTATGTAATGATCTTGCTGTTTAATCAGCTTCTTGATATGCCACACCTGTCAGGTGGATGAATTATTTTGGCAAAGGAGAAATGCTCACTAATATGGATGTAAACAAATGTGCACACAATTTTAGAGAAATAACCTTTTTGTGTGTATTGAACATTTTTTGGGATTGTTTATTTCAGCTCATGAAACATGGGGCCAACACTTTACATGTTGCGTTTATATTTTTTGTTACTCATTCAAGGTTTTTATTGAATTTTTTACATTGTAGAATAATAGTGACAACATTAAAACTATGAAATAACACATATGGAATCATATAGTAACCAAAAAAGTGTTTAACAAATCAAAATATGTTTCAGATTCTTCAAAGTAGCATTCTTTGCCTTGATGACAGCTTTCCAAACTCTTGGCATTGTTTCAACCAGCTTCATTAGGTAGTCACTTGGAATGCATTTATTTTTCTTTACATTTTTTAAAAATTCAATTTTTTTTATTTAAATTTTACCCCCTTTTTCTCCCAATTTCGTGGTATCCAATTGTTGTAGTAGCTACTATCTTGTCTCATCGCTACAACTCCAGTACGGGCTCGGGAGAGACGAAGGTCGAAAGTCATGCGTCCTCCGAAACACAACCCAACCAAGCCGCACTGCTTCTTAACACAGCGCGGATCCAACCCGGAAGCCAGCCGCACCAATGTGTCGGAGGAAACACCGTGCACCTGGCGACCATGGTTAGCGTGCACTGCGACCGGCCCGCCACAGGAGTCGCTGGTGCGCGATGAGACAAAGATATCCCTACCGGCCAAACCCTCCCTAACCCGGACAACGCTAGGCCAATTGTGCGTCACCCCACGGACCTCCCGGTCACGGCGGTTGCGACAGAGCCTGGCGCGAACCCAGAGTCTCTGGTGGCACACCCTTAACCACTACGCCACCCGGGAGGCCCACTTGGAATGCATTTCAATTAACAGGTGTGCCTTGTTAAGTTCATTTGTGGAATTTCTTTCCTTCTTAATGCGTTTGAGCCAATCAGTTCCGTTGTGACAAGGTAGGGTGGTATACAGAAGATGGCCCTATTTGGTAAAAGACCAAGTCCATATTATGGCAAGAACAGCTCAAATAAGCAAAGAGAAACGACAAGCCATGAAGTTCATTCAATCTGGAAAATCTCAAAACAGTTCTTCAAGTGCTGTCACAAAAACCATAAAGCGATATGATGAAACTGGCTCTCATGAGGACCGCCACAGGAAAGGAAGACCGAGCTACATCTGCTGCAGAGGATAAGTTCGTTAGAGTTACCAGCCTCAGAAATTGCAGCCCAAATAAATGCTTCCCAGAGTTCAAGTAACAGACACATCTCAACATCAACTGTTCTGAGGAGGTTGAGTGAATCAGGCCTCTGTGTATATATATACAGACACTGGCATACAGTACATTCGGGAAGTATTCAGACACCTTGACCTTTTCCAACAAAATTTGTTACAGCCTTATTCTAAAATGAATTTGTGTTTTTTTTTTTTTCATCAATCTACACACAATACCCCATAATGACAAAGCATTATAAATCACATTTACATAAGTATTCAGACTGTTTTCTCAGTGCTTTGTTTAAGCAGTTTTGGCAGCAATTACAGCAGTCTTCTTGGGTATGACACTACAAGCTTAGCACACCTGTATTTGGGGAGTTTCTCCCATTCTTCTCTGCAGATCCTCTCAAGCTCCATCAGGTTGGATGGGGATGTCACTGCACAGCTATTTTAAGGTCTCCAGAGATGTTAGATTGGGTTCAAGTCTGGGCTCTGGCTGGGCCACTCAAGGATATTCGGAGACTTGTCCCGAAGCCACTCTGCGTTGTCTTGGCTGTGTACTTAGGGTTGTTGTCCTGTAGGAATGTAAACCTTCACCCCAGTCTGAGGTCCTGAGCGCTCTGGAGCAGATTTTCATCAAGTGTCTCATTGTAATTTGCTCTGTTCATCTTTCCCTCGATCCTGGTGCCAGGTTTCCTCCAGACTTGATGCTTGGCATTCAGGCCAAAGAGTTCAGTCTTGGTTTCATCAAACCAGAGAATCTTGTTTGTCGTGGTCTGAGAGTCTTTTGGTGCCTTTTGGCAAACTCCAAGCGGGCTGTCATGTACCTTTTACTGAGGAGTGGCTTCTGTCTGTTTACTCTACCATAAAGGCCTGATTGGTGGAGTGCTGCAGAGATGGTTGTCCTTCTGGAAGGTTCTCCCATCTCCACAGAGGAACTCTGGAGCTCTGTCAGAGTGACCATTTGGTTCTTGGTCACCTCCCTGACCAAGGCCTTTCTCCCCTGATTGCTCAGTTTGGCCGGCGGCCAGCTCTTCTTCAATTTAAGAATGATGGCCACTGTGTTCTTAGGGACCTTCAATGCTGCAGAAATATTTTAGTACGCTTCCCTAGATCTGTGCTTCAACACAATCTGTATCGGCACTCTACGGAACATTCTTTCGACCTCATGGCTTGGTTATTGCTCTGACATGCACTGTCAACTGTGGGACCTTATATAGACAGGTGTGCCTTTTTTCCAAATCATGTCCAATCAATTGAATTTACCACAGGTGGACTCCAATCAAGTTGTAGAAACATTTCATGGATGATCAATGGAATCGGGATGCACTTGAGTTCAATTTCTAGTCTCATAGGAAAGAATACTGAATACTCATACTACATTTGCAAACATTAAAAAAAAGTTTTTGCTTTGTCCTTATGGGGTTTTGTGTGTAGATTTATTTAATTTAATCAATTTTAGAATACGGCTATAACGTAACAAAATGTGGAAAAGGAGAGGGTCTGAATACTTTGTGTGTGTGTATATATTTAGTTAGTTATATATATGTTATTTATTTTTTGGGACATAAGACTGTAAAAACACCCATAAAATCAGATCCAAGTGATGTATAGTTGTAGTCGGAAGTTTACATACACCTTAGCCAAATACATTTAAATTGTTTTTCACAATTCTGACAATTAATCCAAGTGAAAATTTCCTGTCGTAGGTCAGTTAGGATCACCACTTTATTTTAAGAATGTGAAATGTCAGAATCATAGTAGAGAGAATGATTTTATTTTATTTAAGCTTTTATTTCTTTCATCACATTCTAGTGGGTCAGAAGTTTACATACACTCAGTTAGTATTTGGTAGCATTGCCTTTAAATTGTTTAACTTGGGTCAAATGTTTTGGGTAGCCTTCCATAAGCTTCCCACAGTAAGTTGGGTGAATTTTGGCCCATTCCTCCTGACAGACCTGGTGTAACTGAGTCAGGTTTGTAGGCATCCTTGCTCGCACTGCTTTTTCAGTTTGCCACAAATGTTCCATAGGATTGAGGTCAGGGCTTTGTATTTGGCCACTCCAATACCTTGATTTTGTTGTCCTTAAGCCATTTTGCCACAACTTTGGAAGTATGCTTCGGGTCATTGTCCATTTGAAAGACTCATTTGTGACCAAGCTTTAACTTCTGACTGATGTCTTGAGATGTTGCTTCAATATATCCACATAATTTCCCCTTCCTCATGATGCCATCTATTTTTGTGAAGTGCACCAGTCCCTCCTGCAGCAAAGCGCCCCCACAACATGATGCCGCCACCCCCGTGCTTCACGGTTGGGATGGTGTTCTTGCAAGCCTCCCCTTTTTCCTCCAAAACATAACACTGGTCATTATGGCCAAACAGATCTATCTTTGTTTCATCAGACCAGAGGACAATTCTCCAAAAGTACTATCTTTGTCCCCATGTGTAGTTGCAAACCGTAGTCTGGATTTTTTTTTATGGTGGTTTTGGAGCAAGTGGCTTCTTCCTTGCTGAGCGGCCTTTCAGGTTATGTAGATATAGGACTCGTTTTACTGTGGATATAGATACTTTTGTACCTGTTTCCTCCAGAATCTTCACAAGGTCCATTGCAGTTGTTCTGGGCTTGATTTGTACTTTTCACATCAAAGAATATGTTCATCTCTAGGAGACAGAATGCTTCTCCTTCTGCGTGGTCAATGGTGTTTATATTTGTGTGTACTATTGCTTGTACGGATGAGCGTGGTTCTTTCAGGCGTTTGGAAAATGCTATCAAGGATGAACAGACTTGTGGAGGTCTTCGATTGTTTTTCTGAGTTCTTGGCTGATTTTCTTTTGATTTTCCCATGATGTCATGCAAAGAGCCTGTGGGTTTGAGTGAGTCTTGAAGCCATCCACAGAGCACCTCAGTGACCTGCAATCCACTTAGGTACCAAATGATGTAAATTAGCCTGTCAGAAGCTACAAAGCCATGACATCCATTTTCTGGAATTTTCCAAGCTGTTTAAAGGCACAGTCAACTTAGTGTGTAAACTTGACCCCTGGAATTATGTCCTCTGAATTATAAGTGAAATAATCTGTCTGTAAACATTTGTTGTAAAAATTACTTGTGTCATGCACAAAGTAGATGTCCTAACCAACTTGCCAAAACTATTTTTTGTTAACAAGAAATTTGTGGAGTGGTTGAAAAACGTGTTTTAATGACTCCAACCTAAGTGTATGTAAACTTCCGACTTCAACTGTATGTGATCATTTTCAAATGTTAGCAAGGTTTGAAATTATTTATGTTTTAGTCAAATATTGTATCTGTTTGGGCTTCTTGCGGTCAATTTGAAGTCTAGAAATGATTTGTCATTATATTCCTGCCCGCTGACTATCCACTCAAGAAAAACGGCCCACTAGTTGTCCATCCCTGGCCTAAAGCTTCCTCATTTACCCAAACAACACTTTTTATTGTTTCAGATGAACAGCTCAGCAAAGGAGATGGCGATGGACTCGGAGGTCCCCCAAAATGAGTCTCTGATACGTTTCGCATCTCCAGTTCTTAACAAGTCAGACATATCCAACATGACAATAATTCAAACAGGGAATGGGACTATTGTGGCACACGATATCTTCTTGAATACGACTGCTGCTCAAGCTCTGTCGGGGATCTTCGTCTGGTCAGCGCTGCTCCTCACTTGCCACCAGGTAGGTTACATTATATCAGTTGTCTGCCTCTGTACTTGTTTTGATGTGAATCTAGAAAACAAAAAGCATGGCTCCAGGCATTGTCAGTATCACTCAGCTTCTAGGCAAACAAATGCAAATATGTAATGGGAGCTAGGGAGGTGTTGTGGGTTGTCTACACCTTTACGAGAGGGCAAAGGCTCCAGCCAGACAATACATTTTGTTTTTCACTTCTACATTTGATCCAGTATCTGTTGTTGACCAGACCTACTT
>NW_027039024.1:0-44786 GCF_034236695.1 Oncorhynchus nerka
CTCCACCCTAACCACTAGGCTACCCTGCCACCCCTACACTCTAACCACTAGGCTACCCTGCAGCCTCTACACTCTAACCACTAGGCTACCCTGCCGCCCCTCCACCCTAACCACTAGGCTACCCTGCCGCCTCTACACTCTAACCACTAGGCTACCCTGCCACCTCTACACTCTAACCACTAGGCTACCCTGCCACCTCTACACTCTAACCACTAGGCTACCCTGCCGCCTCTACACTCTAACCACTAGGCTACCATGCCTCCTCTACACTCTAACCACGAGGCTACCTGCCGCCCCTACACTCTAACCACTAGGCTACCCTGCCGCCCCTCCACCCTAACCACTAGGCTACCCTGCCACCTCTACACTCTAACCACTAGGCTACCCTGCAGCCTCTACACTCTAACCACTAGGCTACCCTGCCGCCCCTCCACCCTAACCACTAGGCTACCCTGCCGCCTCTACACTCTAACCACTAGGCTACCCTGCCACCTCTACACTCTAACCACTAGGCTACCCTGCCGCCTCTACACTCTAACCACTAGGCTACCATGCCTCCTCTACACTCTAACCACGAGGCTACCCTGCCGCCCCTCCACTCTAACCACTAGGCTACCCTGCCGCCCCTCCACTCTAACCACTAGGCTACCTGCCTCCTCTACACTCTAACCACTAGGCTACCCTGCCACCCCTCCACTCTAACCACTAGGCTACCCTGCCACCCCTACACTCTAACCACTAGGCTACCCTGCCACCCCTACACTCTAACCACTAGGCTACCCTGCCACCCCTACACTCTAACCACTAGGCTACCTGCCGCCCCTCCACCCTAACCACTAGGCTACCCTGCCACCCCTACACTCTAACCACTAGGCTACCCTGCAGCCTCTACACTCTAACCACTAGGCTACCCTGCCGCCCCTCCACCCTAACCACTAGGCTACCCTGCCACCTCTACACTCTAACCACTAGGCTACCCTGCCACCTCTACACTCTAACCACTAGGCTACCATGCCTCCTCTACACTCTAACCACGAGGCTACCCTGCCACCTCTACACTCTAACCACTAGGCTACCCTGCCACCTCTATACTCTAACCACTAGGCTACCCTGCCGCCTCTACACTCTAACCACTAGGCTACCCTGCAGCCTCTACACTCTAACCACTAGGCTACCCTGCCGCCCCTACACTCTAACCACTAGGCTACCCTGCAGCCCCTACACTCTAACCACTAGGCTACCTGCCGCCCCTCCACTCTAACCACTAGGCTACCCTGCCACCCCTCCACTCTAACCACTAGGCTACCTGCCGCCCCCTCCACTCTAACCACTAGGCTACCCTCCCCCCCTCCACTCTAACCACTAGGCTACCCTGCCGCCTCTACACTCTAACCACTAGGCTACCTGCCGCCTCTACGCTCTAACCACTAGGCTACCCTGCCCCTCTACACTCTAACCACTAGGCTACCCTGCCACCCCTACACTCTAACCACTAGGCTACCTGCCTCCTCTACACTCTAACCACTAGGCTACCCTAACTCCTCTACACTCTAACCACTAGGCTACCTGCCTCCTCTCCACTCTAACCACTAGGCTACCTGCCTCCTCTACACTCTAACCACTAGGCTACCCTGCCACCTCTACACTCTAACCACTAGGCTACCCTGCCTCCTCTACACTCTAACCACTAGGCCACCTAACTCCTCTACACTCTAACCACTAGGCTACCCTGCCTCCTCTCCACTCTAACCACTAGGCTACCCTGCCCCCCTCCACTCTAACCACTAGGCTACCTGCCTCCTCTACACTCTAACCACTAGGCTACCTGCCTCCTCTACACTCTAACCACTAGGCTACCCTGCAGCCTCTACACTCTAACCACTAGGCTACCCTGCCACCTCTCCACTCTAACCACTAGGCTACCCCTGCCGCCTCCACTCTAACCACTAGGCTACCCTGCCCCCTCTACACTCTAACCACTAGGCTACCCTGCCACCCCTACACTCTAACCACTAGGCTACCTGCCTCCTCTACACTCTAACCACTAGGCTACCTAACTCCTCTACACTCTAACCACTAGGCTACCTGCCTCCTCTCCACTCTAACCACTAGGCTACCTGCCTCCTCTACACTCTAACCACTAGGCTACCCTGCCACCTCTACACTCTAACCACTAGGCTACCTGCTGCCCCTCCACTCTAACCACTAGGCTACCCTGCCGCCCCTCCACTCTAACCACTAGGCTACCTGCCTCCTCTACACTCTAACCACTAGGCTACCCTGCCTCCTCTACACTCTAACCACTAGGCTACCCTGCCGCCTCTACACTCTAACCACTAGGCTACCATGCCTCCTCTACACTCTAACCACGAGGCTACCCTGCCACCTCTACACTCTAACCACTAGGCTACCCTGCCACCTCTATACTCTAACCACTAGGCTACCCTGCCGCCTCTACACTCTAACCACTAGGCTACCCTGCAGCCTCTACACTCTAACCACTAGGCTACCCTGCCGCCCCTACACTCTAACCACTAGGCTACCCTGCCACCCCTACACTCTAACCACTAGGCTACCCTGCCACCCCTCCACTCTAACCACTAGGCTACCCTGCCACCCCTCCACTCTAACCACTAGGCTACCCTGCCGCCTCTACACTCTAACCACTAGGCTACCCTGCCGCCTCTCCACTCTAACCACTAGGCTACCCTGCCACCCTACACTCTAACCACTAGGCTACCTGCCTCCTCTACACTCTAACCACTAGGCTACCTGCCTCCTCTACACTCTAACCACTAGGCTACCCTGCCGCCTCTACACTCTAACCACTAGGCTACCCTGCCGCCTCTACACTCTAACCACTAGGCTACCCTGCCTAACCCTCTACCCACTCTAACCACTAGGCTACCCTGCCACCTCTACACTCTAACCACTAGGCTACCCTGCCTCCTCTACACTCTAACCACTAGGCTACCTAACTCCTCTACACTCTAACCACTAGGCTACCTGCCTCCTCTCCACTCTAACCACTAGGCTACCTGCCTCCTCTACACTCTAACCACTAGGCTACCCTGCCACCTCTACACTCTAACCACTAGGCTACCTGCCTCCTCTACACTCTAACCACTAGGCTACCTGCCTCCTCTACACTCTAACCACTAGGCTACCCTGCCTCCTCTACACTCTAACCACTAGGCTACCCTGCCACCTCTACACTCTAACCACTAGGCTACCTGCCGCCTCTACGCTCTAACCACTAGGCTACCCTGCCCCCTCTACACTCTAACCACTAGGCTACCCTGCCACCCCTACACTCTAACCACTAGGCTACCTGCCTCCTCTACACTCTAACCACTAGGCTACCTAACTCCTCTACACTCTAACCACTAGGCTACCTGCCTCCTCTCCACTCTAACCACTAGGCTACCCTGCCTCCTCTACACTCTAACCACTAGGCTACCCTGCCACCTCTACACTCTAACCACTAGGCTACCTGCTGCCCCTCCACTCTAACCACTAGGCTACCCTGCAGCCCCTCCACTCTAACCACTAGGCTACCTGCCTCCTCTACACTCTAACCACTAGGCTACCTGCCTCCTCTACACTCTAACCACTAGGCTACCCTGCCGCCTCTCCACTCTAACCACTAGGCTACCCTGCCGCCTCTACACTCTAACCACTAGGCTACCCTGCCGCCTCCGCTCTAACCACTAGGCTACCCTGCCCCTCCACTCTAACCACTAGGCTACCCTGCCACCCCTACACTCTAACCACTAGGCTACCTGCCTCCTCTACACTCTAACCACTAGGCTACCTAACTCCTCTACACTCTAACCACTAGGCTACCTGCCTCCTCTCCACTCTAACCACTAGGCTACCTGCCTCCTCTACACTCTAACCACTAGGCTACCCTGCCACCTCTACACTCTAACCACTAGGCTACCTGCTGCCCCTACACTCTAACCACTAGGCTACCCTGCAGCCCCTCCACTCTAACCACTAGGCTACCCTGCCACCCCTCCACTCTAACCACTAGGCTACCTGCCTCCTCTACACTCTAACCACTAGGCTACCCTGCCTCCTCTCCACTCTAACCACTAGGCTACCCTGCCCCCTCCACTCTAACCACTAGGCTACCCTGCCTCCTCTACACTCTAACCACTAGGCTACCCTGCCACCTCTACACTCTAACCACTAGGCTACCTGCTCCCCTCCACTCTAACCACTAGGCTACCACCGCCCCTCCACTCTAACCACTAGGCTACCCTGCCTCCTCTACACTCTAACCACTAGGCTACCTGCCTCCTCTCCACTCTAACCACTAGGCTACCCTGCCACCTCTACACTCTAACCACTAGGCTACCCTGCCGCCTCTACACTCTAACCACTAGGCTACCTGCCGCCTCTACGCTCTAACCACTAGGCTACCCTGCCCCCTCTACACTCTAACCACTAGGCTACCCTGCCACCCCTACACTCTAACCACTAGGCTACCTGCCTCCTCTACACTCTAACCACTAGGCTACCTGCCTCCTCTACACTCTAACCACTAGGCTACCTGCCTCCTCTCCACTCTAACCACTAGGCTACCTGCCTCCTCTACACTCTAACCACTAGGCTACCCTGCCACCTCTACACTCTAACCACTAGGCTACCCTACCGCCCCTACACTCTAACCACTAGGCTACCCTGCCGCCCCTACACTCTAACCACTAGGCTACCCTTCCGCCCCTCCACTCTAACCACTAGGCTACCCTGCCACCCCTCCACTCTAACCACTAGGCTACCCTGCCGCCCCTCCACTCTAACCACTAGGCTACCCTGCCGCCCCTCCACTCTAACCACTAGGCTACCCTGCCGCCCCTCCACTCTAACCACTAGGCTACCCTCCTGCCTCTACACTCTAACCACTAGGCTACCCTGCCACCTCTACACTCTAACCACTAGGCTACCCTGCCACCTCTACACTCTAACCACTAGGCTACCCTGCCGCCTCTACAGTCTAACCACTAGGCTACCCTGCAGCCCCTACACTCTAACCACTAGGCTACCTGCAGCCCCTCCACTCTAACCACTAGGCTACCCTGCCACCCCTCCACTCTAACCACTAGGCTACCCTGCCGCCCCTCCACTCTAACCACTAGGCTACCCTGCCGCCCCTCCACTCTAACCACTAGGCTACCCTGCCGCCCCTCCACTCTAACCACTAGGCTACCTGCCTCCTCTACACTCTAACCACTAGGCTACCTGCCCGCCTCTACACTCTAACCACTAGGCTACCCTGCCGCCTCTACACTCTAACCACTAGGCTACCCTGCCGCCTCTCCACTCTAACCACTAGGCTACCCTGCCTGCCTCTACACTCTAACCACACTAGGCTACCCTGCCCCCTCTACACTCTAACCACTAGGCTACCCTGCCACCCCTACACTCTAACCACTAGGCTACCTGCCTCCTCTACACTCTAACCACTAGGCTACCTGCCTCCTCTACACTTTAACCACTAGGCTACCTGCCTCCTCTACACTCTAACCACTAGGCTACCCTGCCTCCTCTACACTCTAACCACTAGGCTACCCTACCGCCCCTACACTCTAACCACTAGGCTACCCTGCCGCCCCTACACTCTAACCACTAGGCTACCTGCCTCCTCTACACTCTAACCACTAGGCTACCTGCCTCCTCTACACTCTAACCACTAGGCTACCTGCCTCCTCTACACTCTAACCACTAGGCTACCTAACTCCTCTACACTCTAACCACTAGGCTACCTGCCTCCTCTCCACTCTAACCACTAGGCTACCTGCCTCCTCTACACTCTAACCACTAGGCTACCTGCTGCCCCTCCACTCTAACCATTAGGCTACCCTGCAGCCCCTCCACTCTAACCACTAGGCTACCCTTCCGCCCCTCCACTCTAACCACTAGGCTACCCTGCCACCCCTCCACTCTAACCACTAGGCTACCCTGCCGCCCCTCCACTCTAACCACTAGGCTACCCTGCCGCCCCTCCACTCTAACCACTAGGCTACCCTGCCGCCCCTCCACTCTAACCACTAGGCTACCCTGCTGCCTCTACACTCTAACCACTAGGCTACCCTGCCACCTCTACACTCTAACCACTAGGCTACCCTGCCACCTCTACACTCTAACCACTAGGCTACCTGCCGCCTCTACGCTCTAACCACTAGGCTACCCTGCCCCCTCTACACTCTAACCACTAGGCTACCCTGCCTCCCCTACACTCTAACCACTAGGCTACCCTGCCACCCCTCCACTCTAACCACTAGGCTACCCTGCCGCCCCTCCACTCTAACCACTAGGCTACCCTGCCGCCCCTCCACTCTAACCACTAGGCTACCCTGCCACCCCTCCACTCTAACCACTAGGCTACCTGCCTCCTCTACACTCTAACCACTAGGCTACCTGCCTCCTCTATACTCTAACCACTAGGCTACCCTGCCGCCTCTACACTCTAACCACTAGGCTACCCTGCCGCCTCTACACTCTAACCACTAGGCTACCTGCCGCCTCTACGCTCTAACCACTAGGCTACCCTGCCCCCTCTACACTCTAACCACTAGGCTACCCTGCCACCCCTACACTCTAACCACTAGGCTACCTGCCTCCTCTACACTCTAACCACTAGGCTACCTAACTCCTCTACACTCTAACCACTAGGCTACCTGCCTCCTCTCCACTCTAACCACTAGGCTACCTGCCTCCTCTACACTCTAACCACTAGGCTACCCTGCCACCTCTACACTCTAACCACTAGGCTACCTGCCTCCTCTACACTCTAACCACTAGGCTACCTAACTCCTCTACACTCTAACCACTAGGCTACCTGCCTCCTCTCCACTCTAACCACTAGGCTACCCTGCCGCCCCTCCACTCTAACCACTAGGCTACCTGCCTCCTCTACACTCTAACCACTAGGCTACCTGCCTCCTCTATACTCTAACCACTAGGCTACCCTGCCGCCTCTACACTCTAACCACTAGGCTACCCTGCCGCCTCTACACTCTAACCACTAGGCTACCTGCCGCCTCTACGCTCTAACCACTAGGCTACCCTGCCCCCTCTACACTCTAACCACTAGGCTACCCTGCCACCCCTACACTCTAACCACTAGGCTACCTGCCTCCTCTACACTCTAACCACTAGGCTACCTAACTCCTCTACACTCTAACCACTAGGCTACCTGCCTCCTCTCCACTCTAACCACTAGGCTACCTGCCTCCTCTACACTCTAACCACTAGGCTACCCTGCCACCTCTACACTCTAACCACTAGGCTACCTGCTGCCCCTCCACTCTAACCACTAGGCTACCCTGCCACCCCCCTCCACTCTAACCACTAGGCTACCTGCCTCCTCTACACTCTAACCACTAGGCTACCTGCCTCCTCTATACTCTAACCACTAGGCTACCCTGCCGCCTCTACACTCTAACCACTAGGCTACCCTGCCACCTCTACACTCTAACCACTAGGCTACCTGCCGCCTCTACGCTCTAACCACTAGGCTACCCTGCCCCCTCTACACTCTAACCACTAGG
Source organism: Oncorhynchus nerka (assembly GCF_034236695.1). Classification (NCBI taxonomy): domain Eukaryota; kingdom Metazoa; phylum Chordata; class Actinopteri; order Salmoniformes; family Salmonidae; genus Oncorhynchus; species Oncorhynchus nerka. The sequence continues at coordinate 7,560 of NW_027039024.1, forward strand.
CTACCCTGCCACCCCTACACTCTAACCACTAGGCTACCTGCCTCCTCTACACTCTAACCACTAGGCTACCTAACTCCTCTACACTCTAACCACTAGGCTACCTGCCTCCTCTCCACTCTAACCACTAGGCTACCTGCCTCCTCTACACTCTAACCACTAGGCTACCCTGCCACCTCTACACTCTAACCACTAGGCTACCTGCTGCCCCTCCACTCTAACCACTAGGCTACCCTGCAGCCCCTCCACTCTAACCACTAGGCTACCCTTCCGCCCCTCCACTCTAACCACTAGGCTACCCTGCCACCCCTCCACTCTAACCACTAGGCTACCCTGCCGCCCCTCCACTCTAACCACTAGGCTACCCTGCCGCCCCTCCACTCTAACCACTAGGCTACCCTGCCGCCCCTCCACTCTAACCACTAGGCTACCCTCCTGCCTCTACACTCTAACCACTAGGCTACCCTGCCACCTCTACACTCTAACCACTAGGCTACCCTGCCACCTCTACACTCTAACCACTAGGCTACCTGCCGCCTCTACGCTCTAACCACTAGGCTACCCTGCCCCCTCTACACTCTAACCACTAGGCTACCTGCAGCCCCTCCACTCTAACCACTAGGCTACCCTGCCACCCCTCCACTCTAACCACTAGGCGACCCTGCCGCCCCTCCACTCTAACCACTAGGCTACCCTGCCGCCCCTCCACTCTAACCACTAGGCTACCCTGCCGCCCCTCCACTCTAACCACTAGGCTACCTGCCTCCTCTACACTCTAACCACTAGGCTACCTGCCTCCTCTACACTCTAACCACTAGGCTACCCTGCCGCCTCTACACTCTAACCACTAGGCTACCCTGCCGCCTCTACACTCTAACCACTAGGCTACCTGCCGCCTCTACGCTCTAACCACTAGGCTACCCTGCCCCCTCTACACTCTAACCACTAGGCTACCCTGCCACCCCTACACTCTAACCACTAGGCTACCTGCCTCCTCTACACTCTAACCACTAGGCTACCTGCCTCCTCTACACTTTAACCACTAGGCTACCTGCCTCCTCTACACTCTAACCACTAGGCTACCCTGCCTCCTCTACACTCTAACCACTAGGCTACCCTACCGCCCCTACACTCTAACCACTAGGCTACCCTGCCGCCCACGCTCTAACCACTAGGCTACCCTGCCCCCTCTACACTCTAACCACTAGGCTACCCTGCCACCCCTACACTCTAACCACTAGGCTACCCTGCCTCCTCTCCACTCTAACCACTAGGCTACCCTGCCCTCCTCCACTCTAACCACTAGGCTACCTGCCTCCTCTACACTCTAACCACTAGGCTACCCTGCCTCCTCTACACTCTAACCACTAGGCTACCCTACCGCCCCTCCACTCTAACCACTAGGCTACCCTGCCGCCCCTACACTCTAACCACTAGGCTACCTGCCTCCTCTATACTCTAACCACTAGGCTACCTGCCTCCTCTACACTCTAACCACTAGGCTACCTGCCTCCTCTACACTCTAACCACTAGGCTACCTAACTCCTCTACACTCTAACCACTAGGCTACCTGCCTCCTCTCCACTCTAACCACTAGGCTACCTGCCTCCTCTACACTCTAACCACTAGGCTACCCTGCCACCTCTACACTCTAACCACTAGGCTACCTGCTGCCCCTCCACTCTAACCACTAGGCTACCCTGCAGCACCTCCACTCTAACCACTAGGCTACCCTGCCTCCCCTACACTCTAACCACTAGGCTACCCTGCCGCCTCTACACTCTAACCACTAGGCTACCCTGCCGCCCCTCCACTCTAACCACTAGTCTACCTGTAACCACTTGTTTATCCATTTCACCTGCTTCAGGAATGTAAACATGTTTCCCTTTTCTAATAACCGATTGGACTGGGTTCATGCAAGTGAGTGATTGATGGTGCCTGGGAGGAATCCTCACTGTCAGTATATTCAGAAAGGGGTGTCTTCATTTCAAGGTCTCAGCTTGGAGAGATGAAGCCTCGTGAGTTATTGGTCGGTCACGTGTTGTTATTAAGAACCAAACGTTTAATGAGGAATGAATGATGTAAATCATGCAAATATAACTTGTCTATATGTAAGCAGTGAATCAGAGCACTAACGGGACTGCCCCGGCGGAGCTCCTGACAGACCTGTACTAATAAGGTGCATTGAGTTGGTTGGAACCTTTCCCAGCTTGCTGATAATATAGAATGATTCTTTTAAGATTGACTTCAGGTGTCCCTGGGGGTAATTTCCACAACAAGTCATTGGAGGTAATTACAGTTTTTTTTCCTGTATAGAAAATTCTTAGGTGGGTAATCTAAGTAATAATTTTTGGGATGGAAGAACACTTTCAATTTCAACTTAAACAACCAAAACCAGATATAAAACATGCCAAAAATATATTGATGTAAGGAGTCATATCCCAGTAGAGGGTCTCCCTGCCTGGCCTGATGTAAGGAGTCATATCCCAGTAGAGGGTCTCCCTGACTGGCCTGATGTAAGGAGTCATATCCCAGTAGAGGGTCTCCCTGACCGGCCTAATGTAAGGAGTCATATCCCAGTAGAGGGTCTCCCTGCCTGGCCTGATGTAAGGAGTCATATCCCAGTAGAGGGTCTCCCTGCCTGGCCTGATGTAAGGAGTCATATCCCAGTAGAGGGTCTCCCTGGCTGGTCTAATGTAAGGAGTCATATCCCAGTAGAGGGTCTCCCTGACTGGCCTGATGTAAGGAGTCATATCCCAGTAGAGGGTCTCCCTGACTGGCCTGATGTAAGGAGTCACATCCCAGTAGAGGGTCTCCCTGGCTGGCCTGATGTAAGGAGTCATATCCCAGTAGAGGGTCTCCCTGACTGGCCTGATGTAAGGAGTCATATCCCAGTAGAGGGTCTCCCTGGCTGGCCTGATGTAAGGAGTCATATCCCAGTAGAGGGTCTCCCTGACTGGCCTGATGTAAGGAGTCACATCCCAGTAGAGGGTCTCCCTGGCTGGCCTGATGTAAGGAGTCATATCCCAGTAGAGGGTCTCCCTGACTGGCCTGATGTAAGGAGTCATATCCCAGTAGAGGGTCTCCCTGGCTGGCCTGATGTAAGGAGTCATATCCCAGTAGAGGGTCTCCCTGACTGGCCTGATGTAAGGAGTCATATCCCAGTAGAGGGTCTCCCTGGCTGGCCTAATGTAAGGAGTCATATCCCAGTAGAGGGTCTCCCTGGCTGGCCTGATGTAAGGAGTCACATCCCAGTAGAGGGTCTCCCTGGCTGGCCTGATGTAAGGAGTCATATCCCAGTAGAGGGTCTCCCTGACTGGCCTGATGTAAGGAGTCATATCCCAGTAGAGGGTCTCCCTGCCTGGCCTGATGTAAGGAGTCATATCCCAGTAGAGGGTCTCCTGACTGGCCTGATGTAAGAGTCATATCCCAGTAGAGGGTCTCCTGGCTGGCCTGATGTAAGGAGTCATATCCCAGTAGAGGGTCTCCTGACTGGCCTGATGTAAGGAGTCATATCCCAGTAGAGGGTCTCCTGACTGGCCTGATGTAAGGAGTCATATCCCAGTAGAGGGTCTCCCTGGCTGGCCTGATGTAAGGAGTCATATCCCAGTAGAGGGTCTCCTGACTGGCCTGATGTAAGGAGTCATATCCCAGTAGAGGGTCTCCTGGCTGGCCTGATGTAAGGAGTCATATCCCAGTAGAGGGTCTCCTGACTGGCCTGATGTAAGGAGTCATATCCCATCCCAGTGAGAGGGTCTCCCTGGTCTCCCTGGCCTGATGTAAGGAGTCATATCCCAGTAGAGGGTCTCCCTGGCTGGCCTGATGTAAGGAGTCATATCCCAGTAGAGGGTCTCCCTGACTGGCCTGATGTAAGGAGTCATATCCCAGTAGAGGGTCTCCCTGACTGGCCTGATGTAAGGAGTCATATCCCAGTAGAGGGTCTCCCTGGCTGGCCTAATGTACAGGAGTCATCCCAGTAGGGTCTCCCTGGCTGGCCAGTCAGTCCCAGTAGGGTCTCCCTGGCTGGCCTGATGTAAGGAGTCATATCCCAGTAGAGGGTCTCCCTGACTGGCCTGATGTAAGGAGTCATATCCCAGTAGAGGGTCTCCCTGCCTGGCCTGATGTAAGGAGTCATATCCCAGTAGATGGTCTCACTGACTGGCCTGTACCAGCTAGTACCAGTCAATCAGTACCAGTCAGTACAAGTCAGCCAGTACCAGTCAGTCAGTACCAGTCAGTCAGTACCAGTCAGTCAGTACCAGTCAGCCAGTACCAGCCTGTACCAGTCAGTCAATACCAGTCAGTCAGTACCAGCCAGTACCAGTCAGTCAGTACCAGTCAGTACCAGTCAGTCAAGCCAGTACCAGTCAGCCAGTACCAGTCAGTCAGTACCAGTCAGCCAGTACCAGTCAGTCAGTACCAGGCAGTACCAGTCAGTCAGTACCAGTCAGTCAGTACCAGTCAGCCAGTACCTGTCAGTCAGTACCAGTCAGTCAGTACCAGTCAGCCAGTACCAGTCTGTACCAGTCAGTCAGTACCAGTCAGTACCAGTCAGTACCAGTCAGTACCAGTCAGTCAGTACCAGTCAGTACCAGTCAGTACCACTCAGTCAGTACCAGCCAGTACCAGTCAGTCAGTACCAGTCAGTACCAGTCAGTCAGTACCAGCCAGTACCAGTCAGTCAGTACCAGTCAGTACCAGTCAGTCAGTACCAGTCAGTACCAGTCAGCCAGTACCAGTCAGTCAGTACCAGTCAGTCAGTACCAGTCAGTACCAGTCAGTCAGTACCAGTCAGTACCAGTCAGTCAGTACCAGTCAGTACCAGTCAGTCAGTACCAGTCAGCCAGTACCAGTCAGTCAGTCAGTACCAGGCAGTACCAGTCAGGTAGTACCAGTCAGTAACAGTCAGCACCAGTCAGCCAGTACCAGTCAGTCAGTAACAGTCAGTACCAGTCAGCCAGTACCAGTCAGCCAGTACCAGTCAGCCAGTACCAGTCAGTACCATTCAGTCAGTACCAGTCAGTACCAGTCAGTCAGTACCAGTCAGGCAGTACCAGTCAGTACCAGTCAGTCAGTACCAGTCAGTCAGTACCAGTCAGTACCAGTCAGGCAGTACCAGTCAGTACCAGTCAGTCAGTACCAGTCAGTACCAGTCAGTCAGTACCCGTCAGTACCAGTCAGTACCAGTCAGTAAGTACCAGTCAGTCAGTACCAGTCAGTACCAGTCAGTTCCAGTCAGTACCAATCAGTACCAGTCAGTCAGTACCAGTCAGGCAGTACCAGTCAGTCAGTACGAAGGTGAAGGTCAGAAACAACAACTCCACTTCACTGATCCTCAACACTGGGGCCCCATAAGGGTGCGTGCTCAGCCCTCTCCTGTACTCCCTGTTCCCTGTTCACCCATGGCCTCACACGCCCCCAGGTGGTGAGGGTAGGCAACAACATCTCCACCCCGCTGATCCTCAACACTGGGGCCCCACAAGGGTGCGTTCTGAGCCTTCTCCTGTACTCCCTGTTCACCCAGGTGGTGAGGGTAGGTAACAACAACTCCACTTCACTGATCCTCAACACTGGGGCCCCACAAGGGTGCGTTCTGAGCCCTCTCCTGTACTCCCTGTTCCCTGTTCACCCATGGCCTCACACGCCTCCAACTCAATCATCAAGTTTGCAGACGACACAACAGTGGTAGGCTTGATTACCAACAACGACGAGTCGGCCTACAGGGAGGCGGTCAGGGCTCTGGTGGAGAGGTGTCAGGAAAATAACCTCTCACTCAATGTCAACCAAACGAAGGAGCTGATTGTTGACTTCAGGAGACAGCAGAGGGAACACCCCCCTATCCACATCGACGGGATCGAGGTGAAGAAGGTGGGAATCTTTAAGTTCCTCGGTGTACACATCGCTGACGATCTGAAATGGTCCATCCACACAGACAGCGTGGTGAAGAATGAGCAACAGAGCCTCTTCAACCTCAGGAGACTGAAGAAATTTGGTTTGGCCCCTATAAAACCCTGTCAAACTTATCACCGCCTGGTACGGCAACTGCACCGCCCTCAACCACAGGGCTCTCCGGAGGGTGGTGCGGTCTGGCCAACGCATCACCGGGGGCAAACTACCTGCCCTCCAGGACACCTACACCACCCGATGTCACAGGAAGGCCATAAAGATCATCAAGGACATCAACCACCCAAACCACTGCCTGTTCACCCCGCTATCATCTAGAAGGCGAGGTCAGTACAGGTGCATCAAAGCTGGGACCGAGAGACTGAAAAACAGCTTCTATCTCAAGGCCATCAGACTGTTAAACAGCCATCACTACCCGGCTACTCAACCCTGCACCTTAGAGGCTGCTGCCCTATATACATAGACATGGAGAGAATGGGATAGGAGAGGGTGAGAGGAGGGGAGAGGAGAGGAAAGGAGAGGGTGAGAGGAGAGGAGAGGAGAGGAGAGGAAAGGAGAGGGTGAGAGGAGAGCAGAGGGTGAGAGGAGGGGAGAGCAGAGGGTGAGAGGAGGGGAGAGGAGAGGAGGGGAGGAGGGGATAGCAGAGGGCGAGAGGAGGGGAGAGGAGAGGGTGAGAGGAGGGGAAAGGAGAGGATTGAGAGGAGAACAGAGGGTGAGAGGAGAGGAGAGGGTGAGAGGAGGGGAGAGCAGAGGGTGAGAGGAGGGGAGAGCACAGGGTGAGAGGAGGGAGAGGAAAGGAGAGGGTGAGGGGAGAGCAGAGGGTGAGAGGAGGGGAGAGGAAAGGAGAGGGTGAGAGGAGGGGAGAGCCGAGTGTGAGAGGAGGGGAAAGGAGAGGGTGAGAGGAGAGCAGAGGGTGAGAGGAGGGGAGAGCAGAGGGTGAGAGGAGGGGAGAGCAGAGGGTGAGAGGAGGGGAGAGGGGGAGAGGTGGGCAGAGGGTGAGAGGAGAGGAGAGCAGAGGGTGAGAGGAGGGGAGAGCAGAGGGTGAGGAGGGAGGGGAGAGCAGAGGGTGAGAGGAGGAGAGAGAGAGAGGGTGAGGGAGGAGGGGAGAACAGAGGGGAAAGGAGAGGGTGAGAGGAGGGGGGAGAGGAAAGGAGAGGAGTGAGGGGAGGAGAGCAGAGGGTGAGGAGGAGGGGAGAGGAGAGAGGGTGAGAGGAGGGGAGAGGCAGAGGGGAAAGGAGAGGGGGTGAGAGGAGGGGAGAGGAGGGGAGAGGAAGAGGAAAGGAGAGGGTGAGAGGAGGGAGAGGAGAGGGAGGAGGAGGGTGAGAGGAGAGGGTGAGAGGAGGGAGGAGGTGAGAGGAGAGGAGAGGGTGAGAGGAGGGGAGAGGAGAGGGTGAGAGGAGGGGAGAGCAGAGGGTGAGAGGAGGGGGAGAGCAGAGGGTGAGAGGAGGGAGAGGAGAGGGTGAGAGGAGGGGAGAGCAGAGGGAGAGTGAGAGGAGGGAGAGCAGAGGGTGAGAGGAGAGGAGAGCAGAGGGTGAGAGGAGAGGAGAGGGTGAGGGTGAGAGGAGGGGGAGAGCAGAGGGTGTGAGGAGGGGAGAACAGAGGGGAAAGGAGAGGGTGAGAGGAGGGGAGAGGAAAGGAGAGAGTGAGGGGAGAGCAGAGGGTGAGAGGAGGGGAGAGCAGAGTGTGAGAGGAGGGGAGAGGAGAGGGTGAGAGGAGGGGAGAGCAGAGGGGAAAGGAGAGGGTGAGAGGAGGGGAGAGGAAAGGAAAGGAGAGGGTGAGAGGAGGGGAGAGGAGAGGGTGAGAGGAGGGGAGAGGAAAGGGTGAGAGGAGGGGGGAGGAGAGGGTGAGGGAGGGGGGGGAGAGCAGAGGGTGAGAGGAGGGGGGGAGAGCAGAGGGTGAGGAGAGAGGAGGAGAGCAGAGGGTGAGGAGGAGGGGAGAGGAGGGGAGGGTGAGAGGAGGGGAGAGCAGAGGGTGAGGAGGAGGGAGGGTGAGAGGAGGGGAGGCAGAGGGTGAGAGGAGGAGAGGAGAGCAGAGGGTGAGAGGAGAGGGTGAGGGTGAGAGGAGGGGAGAGCAGAGGGTGTGAGGAGGGGAGAGGAAAGGGTGAGAGGAGGGGAGAGGAGAGGGTGAGAGGAGGGGAGAGCAGAGGGTGAGAGGAGGGGAGAGCAGAGGGTGAGAGGAGAGGAGAGCAGAGGGTGAGAGGAGGGGAGAGCAGAGGGTGAGAGGAGAAGAGAGGGTGAGAGGAGGGGAGAGCAGAGGGTGAGAGGAGGGGAGAGCAGAGTGTGAGAGGAGGGAGAGGAGAGGGTGAGAGGAGGGGAGAGCAGAGGGTGAGAGGAGGGGAAAGGAGAGGGTGAGAGGAGGGGATAGGAAAGGAGAGGGTGAGAGGAGGGGAGAGGAGGGAGGAGGGGAGGAGGGGAGAGCAGAGGGTGAGAGGAGGGGAGAGGATAGGGTGAGAGGAGGGGAGAGGAGAGAGTGAGAGGAGAGGGTGAGAGGAGGGGAGAGGAGAGAGTGAGAGGAGAGGAGAGGGTGAGAGGAGGGGAGAGGAGAGGGTGAGAGGAGGGGAGAGGAAATGGTGAGAGGAGGGGAGAGGAAAGGGAGGGTGAGAGGAGGGGAGAGCAGAGGGTGAGAGGAGGGGAGAGGAGAGGAGGGGAGGGGAAAGGAGAGGGTGAGAGGAGAGGAGAGGAGATTGTGAGAGGAGGGGAGAGGGGTAGAGGAGGGGAGAGGGGTAGAGGAGAGGAGAGGGGTAGAGGAGGGGAGAGGAGACGGTGAGAGTTTCCTTGACTCCCTGCTTTAACTGGACCTGATGACTAATGTGCTTTTAATAAGGGCTCTCTGGGGAAACATGTCATTACGTAACAGTCTCTATGACTGAGTGGTTTGAGGAGCGACTACAGGAGGACAGATCTGGTTTCGTGTGTCAACGTAGGGCACTATATAGATAATAGGGTGCCTTTTTGGGGGAGAGGGGGAGGGTAGGAGGTGAGGGGGAGGGTAGGAGGTGAGAGGGGGAGAGAGGGGCAGGTGTAAGTCAGACTTACTAGAGTCGTTGCGACAGCAGTAGTACTCTGGGTCTGGTTCACTATGGTAGTACAGATCCATCGCCTAGAAAACAAGAGACACGTTAAGTGTGTGTGTGTGTGTTTGTCTGTGTTTCTGTGTATGTGTGAGTGAGTGAGTGACTGAGTGAGTGGTGAGTGAGTGAGTGAGTGAGTGAGTGAGTGAGTGAGTGAGTGAGTGAGTGAGTGAGTGAGTGTGTGTGTGTGAGTGAGTGAGTGTGTGTGTGTGTGTGTGTTTGTCTGTGTTTCTGTGTATGTGTGCACATTGTTTTATAGGACTCGTGAAATCCACTGACCTCATGCTGACTACCAGAACTGGGGGAATGCAAGATGGCGGCCAGTGCAGAGGAGATTTTTGGTTGCTGAATTTTAGATTTGCTCCCAAAAAATATTAGCATTTGGAGAGTTCGAGGGCCTTAAAACGTGGTATGAACATAGTAGTTTGTTTACCAAAGTAATTGATTACTTTGCGCTCATTATTCACCTCTATAAACTGAAAAGTCAACTTGAGTTAGCAACAACATCAACTAGCCAAGCTTTAGCTAGCTAGCCAAGTTAATGTTGGCTAGCTAAAAGTTTAGCTTTAGCTAGCTAGCCAGGTTAATGTTGGTTAAAGTTTAGCTTTAGCTAGCTAGCCAAGTTAATGTTGGTTAAAGTTTAGCTTTAGCTAGCTAGCCAAGTTAATGTTGGCTAGCTAAAAGTTTAGCTTTAGCTAGCTAGCCGAGTTAATGTTGGTTAAAGTTTAGCTTTAGCTAGCTAGCCAAGTTAATGTTGTCTAGCTAAAAGTTTAGCTTTAGCTAGCTAGCCAAGTTAATGTTGGCTAGCTAAAAGTTTAGCTTTAGCTAGCTAGCCAAGTTAATGTTGGTTAAGTTTAGCTTTAGCTAGCTAGCCAGGTTAATGTTGGTTAAAGTTTAGCTTTAGCTAGCTAGCCAAGTTAATGTTGTCTAGCTAAAAGTTTAGCTTTAGCTAGCTAGCCAAGTTAATGTTGGCTAGCTAAAAGTTTAGCTTTAGCTAGCTAGCCAAGTTAATGTTGGTTAAGTTTAGCTTTAGCTAGCTAGCCAGGTTAATGTTGGTTAAAGTTTAGCTTTAGCTAGCTAGCCAAGTTAATGTTGGCTAGCTAAAAGTTTAGCTTTAGCTAGCTAGCCAAGTTAATGTTGGTTAAGTTTAGCTTTAGCTAGCTAGCCAGGTTAATGTTGGTTAAAGTTTAGCTTTAGCTAGCTAGACAGGTTAATGTTGGTTAAGTTTAGCTTTAGCTAGCTAGCCAAACTTGGTTAAAGTTTAGCTTTAGCTAGCTAGCCAAGTTAATGTTGGTTAAAGTTTAGCTTTAGCTAGCTAGCCAGGTTAATGTTGGTTAAAGTTTAGCTTTAGCTAGCTAGCCAAGTTAATGTTGGTTAAAGTTTAGCTTTAGCTAGCTAGCCAGGTTAATGTTGGTTAAAGTTTAGCTTTAGCTAGCTAGCCAAGTTAATGTTGGATAAAGTTTAGCTTTAGCTAGCTAGCCAGGTTAATGTTGGTTAAAGTTTAGCTTTAGCTAGCTAGCCAAGTTAATGTTGGTTAAAGTTTAGCTTTAGCTAGCTAGCCAGGTTAATGTTGGTTAAAGTTTAGCTTTAGCTAGCTAGCCAAGTTAATGTTGGTTAAAGTTTAGCTTTAGCTAGCTAGCCAAGTTAATGTTGGTTAAAGTTTAGCTTTAGCTAGCTTGCCAAGTTAATGTTGGTTAAGTTTAGCTTTAGCTAGCTAGCCAAGTTAATGTTGGTTAAGTTTAGCTTTAGCTAGCTAGCCAGGTTAATGTTGGTTAAAGTTTAGCTTTAGCTAGCTAGCCAGGTTAATGTTGGTTAAAGTTTAGCTTTAGCTAGCTAGCCAAGTTAATGTTGGTTAAGTTTAGCTTTAGCTAGCTAGCCAGGTTAATGTTGGTTAAAGTTTAGCTTTAGCTAGCTAGCCAGGTTAATGTTGGTTAAGTTTAGCTTTAGCTAGCTAGCCAGGTTAATGTTGGTTAAAGTTTAGCTTTAGCTAGCTAGCCAGGTTAATGTTGGTTAAAGTTTAGCTTTAGCTAGCTAGCCAAGTTAATGTTGGTTAAAGTTTAGCTTTAGCTAGCTAGCCAGGTTAATGTTGGTTAAAGTTTAGCTTTAGCTAGCTAGCCAAGTTAATGTTGGTTAAAGTTTAGCTTTAGCTAGCTAGCCAGGTTAATGTTGGTTAAAGTTTAGCTTTAGCTAGCTAGCCAAGTTAATGTTGGTTAAAGTTTAGCTTTAGCTAGCTAGCCAAGTTAATGTTGGTTAAAGTTTAGCTTTAGCTAGCTAGCCAAGTTAATGTTGGTTAAAGTTTAGCTTTAGCTAGCTTGCCAAGTTAATGTTGGCTAGCTAAAAGTTTAGCTAAGCTAGCTAGCGAAAGAGCTAGCTTATCTACTTGGAAACTCCCATGGCCGGATAAAAAAATAAAATAAATTGAGAAATCATCAGCTGAGAGGGTATGTGTCTTTGGTGCTCCTCTTCAGAATGTGACTGTGGAATATAATACTGCCGTTGGTGGTGGTGGACCAGACAATGCACGGGTAATGCTGACAACCTGCGCCAATTCTCGGCTCATGCCGTTACCTCACGACCCAGACACTCCAGTCGAGTCCCACGAGAAAAGGATGAGAAGGCAAGAGGGTATGTGTCACTTGTTGAATATGCAAAACAATGTTGTGATTCTTCTTTTGACTTTGAAAAATAGATTAGAGGTCAGATGGAGGACATGGATAGGAAGAATACGGTGAAAATGAAGCAATCTGTTGACTTTGTCTCTGAAGAAGTAAAAAACAACAACAACATCAAAAGTGACATGAAGAATGTAGAAGTTACCTGCCAGGAAGATGAAAGGAAAGTGGCTGAACTGGAGCAAAATGATGAACGAGGCAGAGAAATACCAGATGGAACCTGAGGCTTTATGGGATACCGGAGCAGGCGGGTGAGGACATCAAACACAGAATTGTTGACATCTGTGGAGCTGTCATTCCAGAGTTGTTGACATCTGTGGAGCTGTCATTCCAGAGTTGTTGACATCTGTGGAGCTGACATTCCAGAGTTGTTGACATCTGTGGAGCTGTCATTCCAGAGTTGTTGACATCTGTGGAGCTGTCATTCCAGAGTTGTTGACATCTGTGACGCTGTCATTCCAGAGTTGTTGACATCTGTGGAGCTGTCATTCCAGAGTTGTTGACATCTGTGGAGCTGACATTCCAGAGTTGTTGACATCTGTGGAGCTGTCATTCCTGACATTGACCAGAGTTGTTGACATCTGTGGAGAGTTGTTGCTGTCATTCCAGAGTTGTTGACATCTGTGGAGCTGACATTCCAGAGTTGTTGACATCTGTGGAGCTGACATTCCAGAGTTGTTGACATCTGTGGAGCTGTCATTCCAGAGTTGTTGACATCTGTGGAGCTGACATTCCAGAGTTGTTGACATCTGTGGAGCTGACATTCCAGAGTTGTTGACATCTGTGGAGCTGACATTCCAGAGTTGTTGACATCTGTGGAGCTGACATTCCAGAGTTGTTGACATTCCCAGAGTTGTTGACATCTGTCATTCCCCAATCCAAAGCCGAACTTCAGGAAGATGTAGACATCGTTCATCGTTTGGGAAGACTCAAGGATCAAGACAAGAGACCGAGGACAACCATCATCCAGTTCATCAACAGATCTACACGGGATCTTCTCTGGAGGCGAGCGAAGAACAGATCTACACGGGATCTTCTCTGGAGGCGAGCGAAGAACAGATCTACACGGGATCTTCTCTGGATGCGAGCGAACAATTGGAGCTGTGCTGTCGATAGTGGCTGCAGATCGGACAAAGTGACACGGGAGGAGCTGTGCTGTCGATAGTGGCTGCAGAGCGGACAAAGTGACACGGGAGGAGCTGTGCTGTCGATAGTTGCTGCAGATCGAAAGGAAGGTGCAAGAGTGATAATGGATGGGAAAGAAGTGCGGACAAATTTAGAAGACTTGACAAAGAGCCAGAGCCTAAGAGTTGGAACTGGAAAACACTGCCTAATTACTGGCCAAAAAGCTGCCTTTTGTTGTAAAGTCTAAACACATGAATGAGATAAGACTAACCTGAGAGCTGGCATGCTAACACCGCCTACAGGCGATTAACTCCGTATTGTAAAGACTACGCAATATCTCCCCCTTGAGTACTACTTTGGTAATGTTATGACCGGGGGGGGGATATTATTTCAAGAATTTGAAGGTAATAGAGTTAAAGGTGTATTTTAAGATATAAAAAGGATCCTAGGTGGGGATTTTAGTTCTGTTTCTAATGTGATGATTGACATAGATCTCATCCTTACAAGGACATGTCCAGACAGGGGGACATGTCCAGACAAGGACAAGGACAAGGACATGTCCTGACAGGGACAAGGACATGTCCAGACAAGGACAAGTCCAGACAGGGACAAGGACATGTCCAGACAGGGACAAGAACATGTCCAGACAGGGACAAGGACAAGTCCAGACAAGGACAAGTCCAGACAGGGACAAGGACAAGGACATGTCCAGACAGGGACAAGGACATTTCCAGACAGGGACAAGAACATGTCCAGACAGGGACAAGGACAAGTCCAGACAAGGACAAGTCCAGACAAGGACATTTCCAGACAGGGACAAGGACAAGGACATGTCCAGACAGGGACAAGGACAAGGACATGTCCAGACAGGGACAAGGACAAGTCCAGACAGGGACAAGGACATGTCCAGACAGGGACAAGGACATGTCCAGACAAGGACATGTCCAGACAGGGACAAGGACATGTCCAGACAGGGACAAGGACAAGGACATGTCCAGACAGGGACAAGGACAAGTCCAGACAGGGACAAGGACATGTCCAGACAGGGACAAGGACATGTCCAGACAGGGACAAGGACATGTCCAGACAGGGACAAGGACATGTCCAGACAGTCAAGAATTGTATTTCTGGTTGATTTTCTAATTCATTAGAAAACAGTCAAAGTATCCATTGAATCAACTGTTGTTACTGATCAAGAAGCGAAATAATTGCAAACTCAGTAGTAGGCTGTTGGGAGATGATACATTCAAGATGGATGCCAGATGATACATTCAAGATGGATGCCAGATGATACATTCAAGATGGATGCCAGATGATACATTCAAGATGGATGCCAGATGATACATTCAAGATGGATGCCAGATGATACATTCAAGATGGATGCCAGATGATACATTCAAGATGGATGCCAGATGATACATTCAAGATGGATGCCAGATGATACATTCAAGATGGATGCCAGATGATACATTCAAGATGGATGCCAGATGATACATTCAAGATGGATGCCAGATGATACATTCAAGATGGATGCCAGATGATACATTCAAGATGGATGCCAGATGATACATTCAAGATGGATGCCAGATGATACATTCAAGATGGATGCCAGATGATACATTCAAGATGGATGCCAGATGATACATTCAAGATGGATGCCAGATGATACATTCAAGATGGATGCCAGATGATACATTCAAGATGGATGCCAGATGATACATTCAAGATGGATGCCAGATGATACATTCAAGATGGATGCCAGATGATACATTCAAGATGGATGCCAAAGATTTTATATTTAGAAAAGCTGATCTGTTTACTATGTCTTATGGTGAAATATCGGGAATTAATGAGGTTTGAAATACGACAAACAAGCCATGAAGTGAGGTAAAGAAATTGCTGAACTTTGAAGATTGAGGGTAAGACAAAATGTAAGGAAATATTGTATCTAATCTCCATGGAGGATCTTGATGAATTCTTTTCAACTGGACTGAATGTTGGAAGAGAGCAAAAGGGGAAGATGGAGGCGTAAATGATTAGAGGAAGTGAGAGAAAAAAAAACACAAGGTACTTTTACAATTTAGAGAAAAAAAATCTATTTGAATGTATCTCTTTTCATAAGATAAATAGACAGTAGATGGCAAAGAAAACTCTAAAGATGCTGTATTTCAAAATAGGTCTCTATGGTAACCTTTCCACAAGTCTGTCCTACTAAGGATACTGCATGTCTGCCTGTCTAGACTCTGTCAAAGACTATCTTTTAATTTTTAATTTTACCTTTATTTAACTAGGCAGGTCAGTTAAGAACAAATTCTTATTTTCAATTACAGCCTAGGAACAGTGGGTTAACTGCCTTGTTCAGGGGCAGAACGACAGATTTGTACCTTGTCAGCTCGGGGATTTGAATTTTCAACCTTCTGGTTACTAGTCCAACGCTCTAACCACTAGGCTACCCTGCCGCCCCTACGCTCTAACCACTAGGCTACCCTGCCGCCCCTACACTCTAACCACTAGGCTACCCTGCCACCCCTCACTCTAACCACTAGGCTACCCTGCCTCCTCCACACTCTAACCACTAGGCTACCCTGCCACCCCTACACTCTAACCACTAGGCTACCCTGCCGCCCCTACACTCTAACCACTAGGCTACCCTGCCGCCCCTACGATCTAACCACTAGGCTACCCTGCCACCCCTACGCTCTAACCACAGGCTACCCTGCCGCCCCTACGCTCAACCACCAGGGCCCTGCCACCCCTACGCCTAACCCCTACGCTCTAACCACTAGGCTACCCTGCCGCCCCTACACTCTAACCACTAGGCTACCCTGCCGCCTAACCCCTACGCCCTACGCTCTAACCACTAGGCTACCCTGCCACCCCTACACTCTAACCACTAGGCTACCCTGCCGCCCCTACACTCTAACCACTAGGCTACCCTGCCGCCCCTACGCTCTAACCACTAGGCTACCCTGCCACCCCTACGCTCTAACCACTAGGCTACCCTGCCGCCCCTACGCTCTAACCACTAGGCTACCCTGCCGCCCCTACGCTCTAACCACTAGGCTACCCTGCCACCCCTACGCTCTAACCACTAGGCTACCCTGCCACCCCTACGCTCTAACCACTAGGCTACCCTGCCACCCCTACGCTCTAACCACTAGGCTACCCTGCCACCCCTACGCTCTAACCACTAGGCTACCCTGCCACCCCTACGCTCTAACCACTAGGCTACCCTGCCACCCCTACGCTCTAACCACTAGGCTACCCTGCCGCCCCTACACTCTAACCACTAGGCTACCTGCCTCCTCTACACTCTAACCACTAGGCTACCTGCCTAACCACTAGGCTACCCTACACTCTAACCACCAGGCTAGGCCCCTACCCTAACCACTAGGCTACCTCTACACTCTAACCACTAGGCTACCCTACCCCCTACGCTCTAACCACTAGGCTACCCTGCCTCCTCTACACTCTCAACCACTAGGCTACCCTGCCTCCTCTACACTCTAACCACTAGGCTACCTACCAGGCTACACCTAACCACCACCTCTAACCACACTCTAACCACTAGGCTACCCTGCCCCTCTACACTCTAACCACTAGGCTACCCTGCCCCCCTACACTCTAACCACCAGGCTACCTGCCTCCCTCTACACTCTAACCACTAGGCTACCCTGCCGCCTCTACACTCTAACCACTAGGCTACCCTGCACCCTACGCTCTAACCACTAGGCCACCCTGCCACCTCTAACACTCCAACCACCAGGGCTACCTGCCTCCTCTAACACTCTAACCACTCAGGCTACCCTGCCACCCCTGCGGCTCCAACCACTAGGCTACCCTGCCACCTCTACACTCTAACCACTAGGCTACCCTGCCACCCCTACGCTCTAACCACTAGGCTACCCTGCCACCTCTACACTCTAACCACTAGGCTACCTGCCTTCTCTACACACCTAACCACTAGGCTCTAAACCACCCTGCCACCCCTACGCTCTAACCACTAGGCTACCCTGCCTAGGCCCCTCCACTCTAACCACTAGGCTACCCTGCCACCCCCTCCACTCTAACCACTAGGCTACCCTGCCACCCCTACGCTCTAACCACTAGGCTACCCTGCCACCTCTACACTCTAACCACTAGGCTACCTGCCTTCTCTACACTCTAACCACTAGGCTACCCTGCTCTGCCTAACCCTCCACTCTAACCACTAGGCTACCCTGCACCCCTACGCCCCTAACACTCTAACCACTAGGCTACCCTGCCACCCTGCCTCCACTCTAACCAACCTAGGCTGCCTGCCACCCTCCACTCTAACCACTAGGCTACCCTGCCGCCTCCACACTCTAACCACTAGGCTACCCTGCTGCCTCTACACCTCTACGCTCTAACCACTAGGCTACCCTGCCTTCTCTACACTCTAACCACTAGGCTACCCTGCCGCCCCTCCACTCTAACCACTAGGCTACCCTGCCACCCCTACACTCTAACCACTAGGCTACCCTGCCACCCCTCCACTCTAACCACTAGGCTACCCTGCCACCCCTCCACTCTAACCACTAGGCTACCCTGCCGCCTCTCCACTCTAACCACTAGGCTAACCTGCCGCCCCTCCACTCTAACCACTAGGCTAACCTGCCACCCCTCCACTCTAACCACTAGGCTACGCTGCCGCCACTCCACTCTAACCACTAGGCTACCCTGCCACCTCTACACTCTAACCACTAGGCTACCCTGCTGCCTCTACACTCTAACCACTAGGCTACCCTGCCACCTCTACACTCTAACCACTAGGCTAACCTGCCGCCCCTACGCTCTAACCACTAGGCTACCCTGCCGCCCCTACACTCTAACCACTAGGCTACCCTGCCACCTCTACACTCTAACCACTAGGCTAACCTGCCGCCCCTACGCTCTAACCACTAGGCTACCCTGCTGCCTCTACACTCTAACCACTAGGCTACCCTGCCACCTCTACACTCTAACCACTAGGCTAACCTGGCGCCCCTACGCTCTAACCACTAGGCTACCCTGCCACCTCTACACTCTAACCACTAGGCTAACCTGCCGCCCCTCCACTCTAACCACTAGGCTAACCTGCCGCCCCTACACTCTAACCACTAGGCTACCCTGCCGCCCCTACACTCTAACCACTAGGCTACCTGCCTCCTCTACACTCTAACCACTAGGCTACCCTGCCACCTCTACACTCTAACCACTAGGCTACCTGCCTCCTCTACACTCTAACCACTAGGCTACCCTGCCACCTCTACACTCTAACCACTAGGCTAACCTGCCGCCCCTCCACTCTAACCACTAGGCTAACCTGCCGCCCCTACACTCTAACCACTAGGCTAACCTGCCGCCCCTACACTCTAACCACTAGGCTACCCTGCCGCCCCTCCACTCTAACCACTAGGCTAACCTGCCGCCCCTACACTCTAACCACTAGGCTACCTGCCTCCTCTACACTCTAACCACTAGGCTACCCTGCCGCCCCTACACTCTAACCACTAGGCTACCTGCCGCCCCTCCACTCTAACCACTAGGCTACCCTGCCGCCCCTCCACTCTAACCACTAGGCTACCCTGCCCCCCTCCACTCTAACCACTAGGCTACCCTGCCACCCCTACACTCTAACCACTAGGCTACCCTGCCGCCTCTACACTCTAACCACTAGGCTACCCTGCCGCCCCTCCACTCTAACCACTAGGCTAACCTGCCACCCCTCCACTCTAACCACTAGGCTACCCTGCCGCCCCTCCACTCTAACCACTAGGCTACCCTGCCACCCCTCCACTCTAACTACTAGGCTACCCTGCCGCCCCCTCCACTCTAACCACTAGGCTACCCTGCCGCCCCTCCACTCTAACCACTAGGCTACCCTGCCGCCCCTCCACTCTAACCACTAGGCTACCCTGCCGCCCCTCCACTCTAACCACTAGGCTAACCTGCCGCCCTCCACTCTAACCACTAGGCTACCCTGCCGCCCCTCCACTCTAACCACTAGGCTACCCTGCCCCCTCCACTCTAACCACTAGGCTGCCCTGCCGCCCTCCACTCTAACCACTAGGCTAACCTGCCGCCCTACACTCTAACCACTAGGCTACCTGCCGCCTCTACACTCTAACCACTAGGCTACCCTGCCACCCCTCCACTCTAACCACTAGGCTAACCTGCCACCCCTCCACTCTAACCACTAGGCTACCTGCCTCCTCCACACTCTAACCACTAGGCTACCCTGCCACCCCTCCACTCTAACCACTAGGCTACCTGCCGCCTCTACACTCTAACCACTAGGCTACCTGCCTCCTCCACACTCTAACCACTAGGCTAACCTGCCACCCCTCCACTCTAACCACTAGGCTACCTGCCTCCTCCACACTCTAACCACTAGGCTACCCTGCCACCCCTCCACTCTAACCACTAGGCTAACCTGCCACCCCTCCACTCTAACCACTAGGCTACCTGCCTCCTCCACACTCTAACCACTAGGCTACCCTGCCACCCCTCCACTCTAACCATTAGGCTAACCTGCCGCCCCTCCACTCTAACCACTAGGCTACCCTGCCGCCCCTCCACTCTAACCACTAGGCTACCCTGCCGCCCCTCCACTCTAACCACTAGGCTACCCTGCCACCCCTCCACTCTAACCACTAGGCTACCCTGCCGCCCCTCCACTCTAACCACTAGGCTAACCTGCCGCCCCTACACTCTAACCACTAGGCTACCTGCCGCCTCTACACTCTAACCACTAGGCTACCCTGCCACCCCTCCACTCTAACCACTAGGCTAACCTGCCACCCCTCCACTCTAACCACTAGGCTACCTGCCTCCTCCACACTCTAACCACTAGGCTACCCTGCCACCCCTCCACTCTAACCACTAGGCTACCTGCCGCCTCTACACTCTAACCACTAGGCTACCTGCCTTCTCTACACTCTAACCACTAGGCTACCCTGCCGCCCCTCCACTCTAACCACTAGGCTACCCTGCCGCCCCTCCACTCTAACCACTAGGCTACCCTGCCGCCTCTACACTCTAACCACTAGGCTACCCTGCCGCCCCTCCACTCTAACCACTAGGCTACCCTGCCGCCCCTACACTCTAACCACTAGGCTACCCTGCCGCCCCTACACTCTAACCACTAGGCTACCTGCCTCCTCTACACTCTAACCACTAGGCTACCCTGCCGCCCCTACACTCTAACCACTAGGCTACCCTGCCGCCCCTACACTCTAACCACTAGGCTACCCTGCCGCCCCTCCACTCTATCCACTAGGCTACCCTGCCACCTCTACACTCTAACCACTAGGCTACCCTGCCGCCCCTCCACTCTATCCACTAGGCTACCCTGCCACCTCTACACTCTAACCACTAGGCTAACCCTGCCTCCCCTCCACTCTATCCACTAGGCTACCCTGCTACCTCTACACTCTAACCACTAGGCTAACCTGCCGCCCCTCCACTCTAACCACTAGGCTACCCTGCCGCCCCTCCACTCTAACCACTAGGCTAACCTGCCGCCCCTCCACTCTAACCACTAGGCTAACCTGCCGCCCCTCCACTCTAACCACTAGGCTACCCTGCCACCCTCCACTCCAACCACTAGGCTACCTGCCACCTCTACACTCCTAACCACTAGGCTACCCTGTCACCCCTCCACTCTAACCACTAGGCTACCCTGCCGCCCCTCCACTCTAACCACTAGGCTACCCTGCCACCCCTCCACTCTAACCACTAGGCTACCTGCCACCTCTACACTCTAACCACTAGGCTACCCTGCCACCCCTCCACTCTAACCACTAGGCTACCTGCCTTCTCTACACTCTAACCACTAGGCTACCCTGCCGCCCCTCCACTCTAACCACTAGGCTACCCTGCCGCCCCTCCACTCTAACCACTAGGCTACCCTGCCACCTCTACACTCTAACCACTAGGCTACCCTGCCGCCCCTCCACTCTAACCACTAGGCTACCCTGCCGCCCCTACACTCTAACCACTAGGCTACCCTGCCGCCCCTACACTCTAACCACTAGGCTACCTGCCTCCTCTACACTCTAACCACTAGGCTACCCTGCCGCCCCTACACTCTAACCACTAGGCTACCCTGCCGCCCCTACACTCTAACCACTAGGCTACCCTGCCGCCCCTCCACTCTATCCACTAGGCTACCCTGCCACCTCTACACTCTAACCACTAGGCTACCCTGCCGCCCCTCCACTCTATCCACTAGGCTACCCTGCCACCTCACACTCTAACCACTAGGCCACCCTGCCGCCCCTCCACTCTATCCACTAGGCTACCCTGCCACCTCTACACTCTAACCACTAGGCTAACCTGCCGCCCCTCCACTCTAACCACTAGGCTACCCTGCCGCCCCTCCACTCTAACCACTAGGCTAACCTGCCGCCCCTCCAGTCTAACCACTAGGCTAACCTGCCGCCCCTCCAGTCTAACCACTAGGCTAACCTGCCGCCCCTCCACTCTAACCACTAGGCTACCCTGCCACCCCTCCACTCTAACCACTAGGCTACCTGCCACCTCTACACTCTAACCACTAGGCTACCCTGCCACCCCTACACTCTAACCACTAGGCTACCTGCCACCTCTACACTCTAACCACTAGGCTACCCTGCCACCCCTCCACTCTAACCACTAGGCTACCCTGCCGCCTCTACACTCTAACCACTAGGCTACCCTGTCACCCCTCCACTCTAACCACTAGGCTACCCTGCCGCCTCTACACTCTAACCACTAGGCTACCCTGCAGCCTCTACACTCTAACCACTAGGCTACCCTGCCACCCCTCCACTCTAACCACTAGGCTACCTGCCCCCTCTACACTCTAACCACTAGGCTACCCTGCCCCCTCTACACTCTAACCACTAGGCTACCCTGCCCCCTCTACACTCTAACCACTAGGCTACCCTGCCACCCCTCCACTCTAACCACTAGGCTACCTGCCCCTCTACACTCTAACCACTAGGCTACCCTGCCACCCTCCACTCTAACCACTAGGCTACCCTGCCGCCCTCCACTCTAACCACTAGGCTACCCTGCCGCCCTCCACTCTAACCACTAGGCTACCTGCCGCCCTACACTCTAACCACTAGGCTACCCTGCCGCCCCTCCACTCTAACCACTAGGCTACCCTGCCGCCTCCACTCTAACCACTAGGCTACCCTGCCGCCCCTACACTCTAACCACTAGGCTACCCTGCCACCCCTACACTCTAACCACTAGTCTACCTGCCACCCTCCACTCTAACCACTAGGCTACCCTGCCGCTCTACACTCTAACCACTAGGCTACCCTGCCGCCTCTACACTCTAACCACTAGGCTACCCTGCCGCCCTCCACTCTAACCACTAGGCTACCCTGCCGCCCCTACACTCTAACCACTAGGCTACCCTGCCGCCCCTACACTCTAACCACTAGGCTACCTGCCTCCTCTACACTCTAACCACTAGGCTACCCTGCCGCCCCTACACTCTAACCACTAGGCTACCCTGCCGCCCCTACACTCTAACCACTAGGCTACCCTGCCGCCCCTCCACTCTATCCACTAGGCTACCCTGCCACCTCTACACTCTAACCACTAGGCTACCCTGCCGCCCCTCCACTCTATCCACTAGGCTACCCTGCCACCTCTACACTCTAACCACTAGGCTACCCTGCCGCCCCTCCACTCTATCCACTAGGCTACCCTGCTACCTCTACACTCTAACCACTAGGCTAACCTGCCGCCCCTCCACTCTAACCACTAGGCTACCCTGCCGCCCCTCCACTCTAACCACTAGGCTAACCTGCCGCCCCTCCACTCTAACCACTAGGCTAACCTGCCGCCCCTCCACTCTAACCACTAGGCTACCCTGCCACCCCTCCACTCTAACCACTAGGCTACCTGCCACCTCTACACTCTAACCACTAGGCTACCCTGTCACCCCTCCACTCTAACCACTAGGCTACCCTGCCGCCCCTCCACTCTAACCACTAGGCTACCCTGCCACCCCTCCACTCTAACCACTAGGCTACCTGCCACCTCTACACTCTAACCACTAGGCTACCCTGCCACCCCTCCACTCTAACCACTAGGCTACCTGCCTTCTCTACACTCTAACCACTAGGCTACCCTGCCGCCCCTCCACTCTAACCACTAGGCTACCCTGCCGCCCCTCCACTCTAACCACTAGGCTACCCTGCCACCTCTACACTCTAACCACTAGGCTACCCTGCCGCCCCCCTCCACTCTAACCACTAGGCTACCCTGCCGCCCTACACTCTAACCACTAGGCTACCCTGCCGCCCTACACTCTAACCACTAGGCTACCTGCCTCCTCTACACTCTAACCACTAGGCTACCCTGCCGCCCCTACACTCTAACCACTAGGCTACCCTGCCGCCCCTACACTCTAACCACTAGGCTACCCTGCCGCCCCTCCACTCTATCCACTAGGCTACCCTGCCACCTCTACACTCTAACCACTAGGCTACCCTGCCGCCCCTCCACTCTATCCACTAGGCTACCCTGCCACCTCTACACTCTAACCACTAGGCTACCCTGCCGCCCCTCCACTCTATCCACTAGGCTACCCTGCCACCTCTACACTCTAACCACTAGGCTAACCTGCCGCCCCTCCACTCTAACCACTAGGCTACCCTGCCGCCCCTCCACTCTAACCACTAGGCTAACCTGCCGCCCCTCCAGTCTAACCACTAGGCTAACCTGCCGCCCCTCCACTCTAACCACTAGGCTACCCTGCCACCCCTCCACTCTAACCACTAGGCTACCTGCCACCTCTACACTCTAACCACTAGGCTACCCTGCCACCCCCTACACTCTAACCACTAGGCTACCTGCCACCTCTACACTCTAACCACTAGGCTACCCTGCCACCCCTCCACTCTAACCACTAGGCTACCCTGCCGCCTCTACACTCTAACCACTAGGCTACCCTGTCACCCCTCCACTCTAACCACTAGGCTACCCTGCCGCCTCTACACTCTAACCACTAGGCTACCCTGCAGCCTCTACACTCTAACCACTAGGCTACCCTGCCACCCCTCCACTCTAACCACTAGGCTACCCTGCCCCCTCTACACTCTAACCACTAGGCTACCCTGCCCCCTCTACACTCTAACCACTAGGCTACCTGCCCCCTCTACACTCTAACCACTAGGCTACCCTGCCACCCCTCCACTCTAACCACTAGGCTACCTGCCCCCTCTACACTCTAACCACTAGGCTACCCTGCCACCCCTCCACTCTAACCACTAGGCTACCCTGCCGCCCCTCCACTCTAACCACTAGGCTACCCTGCCGCCCCTCCACTCTAACCACTAGGCTACCCTGCCGCCCCTACACTCTAACCACTAGTCTACCCTGCAGCCCCTACACTCTAACCACTAGGCTACCCTGCCACCTCTACACTCTAACCACTAGGCTAACCTGCCGCCCCTCCACTCTAACCACTAGGCTACCCTGCCGCCCCTCCACTCTAACCACTAGGCTAACCTGCCGCCCCTCCACTCTAACCACTAGGCTAACCTTCCGCCCCTCCACTCTAACCACTAGGCTACCCTGCCACCCCTCCACTCTAACCACTAGGCTACCTGCCACCTCTACACTCTAACCACTAGGCTACCCTGCCACCCCTACACTCTAACCACTAGGCTACCTGCCACCTCTACACTCTAACCACTAGGCTACCCTGTCACCCCTCCACTCTAACCACTAGGCTACCCTGCCGCCCCTCCACTCTAACCACTAGGCTACCCTGCCACCCCTCCACTCTAACCACTAGGCTACCTGCCACCTCTACACTCTAACCACTAGGCTACCCTGCCACCCCTCCACTCTAACCACTAGGCTACCTGCCTTCTCTACACTCTAACCACTAGGCTACCCTGCCGCCCCTCCACTCTAACCACTAGGCTACCCTGCCGCCCCTCCACTCTAACCACTAGGCTACCCTGCCGCCTCTACACTCTAACCACTAGGCTACCCTGCCGCCCCTCCACTCTAACCACTAGGCTACCCTGCCGCCCCTACACTCTAACCACTAGGCTACCCTGCCGCCCCTACACTCTAACCACTAGGCTACCTGCCTCCTCTACACTCTAACCACTAGGCTACCCTGCCGCCCCTACACTCTAACCACTAGGCTACCCTGCCGCCCCTCCACTCTATCCACTAGGCTACCCTGCCACCTCTACACTCTAACCACTAGGCTACCCTGCCGCCCCTCCACTCTATCCACTAGGCTACCCTGCCACCTCTACACTCTAACCACTAGGCTACCCTGCCGCCCCTCCACTCTATCCACTAGGCTACCCTGCCACCTCTACACTCTAACCACTAGGCTAACCTGCCGCCCCTCCACTCTAACCACTAGGCTACCCTGCCGCCCCTCCACTCTAACCACTAGGCTAACCTGCCGCCCCTCCACTCTAACCACTAGGCTAACCTGCCGCCCCTCCACTCTAACCACTAGGCTACCCTGCCACCCCCTCCACTCTAACCACTAGGCTACCTGCCACCTCTACACTCTAATCACTAGGCTACCCTGCCACCCCTACACTCTAACCACTAGGCTACCTGCCACCTCTACACTCTAACCACTAGGCTACCCTGTCACCCCTCCACTCTAACCACTAGGCTACCCTGCCGCCCCTCCACTCTAACCACTAGGCTACCCTGCCACCCCTCCACTCTAACCACTAGGCTACCTGCCACCTCTACACTCTAACCACTAGGCTACCCTGCCACCCTCCACTCTAACCACTAGGCTACCCTGCCGCCTCTACACTCTAACCACTAGGCTTACCCTGTCACCCCTCCACTCTAACCACTAGGCTACCCTGCCGCCTCTACACTCTAACCACTAGGCTACCCTGCAGCCTCTACACTCTAACCACTAGGCTACCCTGCCACCCCTCCACTCTAACCACTAGGCTACCTGCCCCCTCTACACTCTAACCACTAGGCTACCCTGCCCCCTCTACACTGCCACCCCTCCACTCTAACCACTAGGCTACCTGCCCCCTCTACACTCTAACCACTAGGCTACCCTGCCACCCCTCCACTCTAACCACTAGGCTACCCTGCCGCCCCTCCACTCTAACCACTAGGCTACCCTGCCGCCCCTCCACTCTAACCACTAGGCTACCCTGCCGCCCCTACACTCTAACCACTAGGCTACCCTGCCACCCCTACACTCTAACCACTAGGCTACCCTGCAGCCCCTACACTCTAACCACTAGGCTACCCTGCCACCTCTACACTCTAACCACTAGGCTAACCTGCCGCCCCTCCACTCTAACCACTAGGCTACCCTGCCCCTCCACTCTAACCACTAGGCTAACCTGCCGCCCCCTCCACTCTAACCACTAGGCTAACCTGCCGCCCTCTCCACTCTAACCACTAGGCTACCCTGCCACCCTCCACTCTAACCACTAGGCTACCTGCCACCTCTACACTCTAACCACTAGGCTACCCTGCCACCCCTACACTTTAACCACTAGGCTACCTGCCACCTCCTACACTCTAACCACTAGGCTACCCTGTCACCCTCCACTCTAACCACTAGGCTACCCTGCCGCCCCTCCACTCTAACCACTAGGCTACCCTGCCACCCTCCACTCTAACCACTAGGCTACCTGCCACCTCTACACTCTAACCACTAGGCTACCCTGCCACCCCTCCACTCTAACCACTAGGCTACCTGCCTTCTCTACACTCTAACCACTAGGCTACCCTGCCGCCCTCCACTCTAACCACTAGGCTACCCTGCCGCCCCTCCACTCTAACCACTAGGCTACCCTGCCGCCTCTACACTCTAACCACTAGGCTACCCTGCCGCCCTCCACTCTAACCACTAGGCTACCCTGCCGCCCCTACACTCTAACCACTAGGCTACCCTGCCGCCCCTACACTCTAACCACTAGGCTACCTGCCTCCCTCTACACTCTAACCACTAGGCTACCCTGCCGCCCTACACTCTAACCACTAGGCTACCCTGCCGCCCTACACTCTAACCACTAGGCTACCCTGCCGCCCCTCCACTCTATCCACTAGGCTACCCTGCCACCTCTACACTCTAACCACTAGGCTACCCTGCCGCCCTCCACTCTATCCACTAGGCTACCCTGCCACCTCTACACTCTAACCACTAGGCTACCCTGCCGCCCTCCACTCTATCCACTAGGCTACCCTGCCACCTCTACACTCTAACCACTAGGCTAACCTGCCGCCCCTCCACTCTAACCACTAGGCTACCCTGCCGCCCCTCCACTCTAACCACTAGGCTAACCTGCCGCCCCTCCACTCTAACCACTAGGCTAACCTGCCGCCCCTCCACTCTAACCACTAGGCTACCCTGCCACCCCTCCACTCTAACCACTAGGCTACCTGCCACCTCTACACTCTAATCACTAGGCTACCCTGCCACCCCTACACTCTAACCACTAGGCTACCTGCCACCTCTACACTCTAACCACTAGGCTACCCTGTCACCCCTCCACTCTAACCACTAGGCTACCCTGCCGCCCCTCCACTCTAACCACTAGGCTACCCTGCCACCCCTCCACTCTAACCACTAGGCTACCTGCCACCTCTACACTCTAACCACTAGGCTACCCTGCCACCCCTCCACTCTAACCACTAGGCTACCCTGCCGCCTCTACACTCTAACCACTAGGCTACCCTGTCACCCCTCCACTCTAACCACTAGGCTACCCTGCCGCCTCTACACTCTAACCACTAGGCTACCCTGCAGCCTCTACACTCTAACCACTAGGCTACCCTGCCACCCCTCCACTCTAACCACTAGGCTACCTGCCCCCTCTACACTCTAACCACTAGGCTACCCTGCCCCCTCTACACTCTAACCACTAGGCTACCCTGCCCCCTCTACACTCTAACCACTAGGCTACCTGCCCCCTCTACACTCTAACCACTAGGCTACCCTGCCACCCCTCCACTCTAACCACTAGGCTACCTGCCCCCTCTACACTCTAACCACTAGGCTACCCTGCCCCTCCACTCTAACCACTAGGCTACCCTGCCGCCCCTCCACTCTAACCACTAGGCTACCCTGCCGCCCCTCCACTCTAACCACTAGGCTACCCTGCCGCCCCTACACTCTAACCACTAGGCTACCCTGCCGCCCCTACACTCTAACCACTAGGCTACCTGCCTCCTCTACACTCTAACCACTAGGCTACCCTGCCGCCCCTACACTCTAACCACTAGGCTACCCTGCCGCCCCTACACTCTAACCACTAGGCTACCCTGCCGCCCCTCCACTCTATCCACTAGGCTACCCTGCCACCTCTACACTCTAACCACTAGGCTACCCTGCCGCCCTCCACTCTATCCACTAGGCTACCCTGCCACCTCTACACTCTAACCACTAAGCTACCCTGCCGCCCCTCCACTCTATCCACTAGGCTACCCTGCCACCTCTACACTCTAACCACTAGGCTAACCTGCCGCCCCTCCACTCTAACCACTAGGCTACCCTGCCGCCCCTCCACTCTAACCACTAGGCTAACCTGCCGCCCCTCCACTCTAACCACTAGGCTAACCTGCCGCCCCTCCACTCTAACCACTAGGCTACCCTGCCACCCCTCCACTCTAACCACTAGGCTACCTGCCACCTCTACACTCTAATCACTAGGCTACCCTGCCACCCCTACACTCTAACCACTAGGCTACCTGCCACCTCTACACTCTAACCACTAGGCTACCCTGTCACCCCTCCACTCTAACCACTAGGCTACCCTGCCGCCCCTCCACTCTAACCACTAGGCTACCCTGCCACCCCTCCACTCTAACCACTAGGCTACCTGCCACCTCTACACTCTAACCACTAGGCTACCCTGCCACCCTCCACTCTAACCACTAGGCTACCCTGCCGCCTCTACACTCTAACCACTAGGCTACCCTGTCACCCCCTCCACTCTAACCACTAGGCTACCCTGCCCCCTCTACACTCTAACCACTAGGCTACCCTGCAGCCCTCTACACTCTAACCACTAGGCTACCTGCCACCCTCCACTCTAACCACTAGGCTACCTGCCCCCTCTACACTCTAACCACTAGGCTACCCTGCCCCTCTACACTCTAACCACTAGGCTACCCTGCCCCCTCTACACTCTAACCACTAGGCTACCTGCCCCTCCACACTCTAACCACTAGGCTACCCTGCCACCCCTCCACTCTAACCACTAGGCTACCTGCCCCTCTACACTCTAACCACTAGGCTACCCTGCCACCCTCCACTCTAACCACTAGGCTACCCTGCCGCCCCTCCACTCTAACCACTAGGCTACCCTGCCGCCCCTCCACTCTAACCACTAGGCTACCCTGCCGCCCCTACACTCTAACCACTAGGCTACCCTGCCACCCCTACACTCTAACCACTAGGCTACCTGCCGCCCCTACACTCTAACCACTAGGCTACCTGCCTCCTCTACACTCTAACCACTAGGCTACCCTGCCGCCCCTACACTCTAACCACTAGGCTACCCTGCCGCCCCTACACTCTAACCACTAGGCTACCCTGCCGCCCCTCCACTCTATCCACTAGGCTACCCTGCCACCTCTACACTCTAACCACTAGGCTACCCTGCCGCCCCTCCACTCTATCCACTAGGCTACCCTGCCACCTCTACACTCTAACCACTAAGCTACCCTGCCGCCCCTCCACTCTATCCACTAGGCTACCCTGCCACCTCTACACTCTAACCACTAGGCTAACCTGCCGCCCCTCCACTCTAACCACTAGGCTACCCTGCCGCCCCTCCACTCTAACCACTAGGCTAACCTGCCGCCCCTCCACTCTAACCACTAGGCTAACCTGCCGCCCCTCCACTCTAACCACTAGGCTACCCTGCCACCCCTCCACTCTAACCACTAGGCTACCTGCCACCTCTACACTCTAATCACTAGGCTACCCTGCCACCCCTACACTCTAACCACTAGGCTACCTGCCACCTCTACACTCTAACCACTAGGCTACCCTGTCACCCCTCCACTCTAACCACTAGGCTACCCTGCCGCCCCTCCACTCTAACCACTAGGCTACCCTGCCACCCCTCCACTCTAACCACTAGGCTACCTGCCACCTCTACACTCTAACCACTAGGCTACCCTGCCACCCCTCCACTCTAACCACTAGGCTACCCTGCCGCCTCTACACTCTAACCACTAGGCTACCCTGTCACCCCTCCACTCTAACCACTAGGCTACCCTGCCGCCTCTACACTCTAACCACTAGGCTACCCTGCAGCCTCTACACTCTAACCACTAGGCTACCCTGCCACCCCTCCACTCTAACCACTCTAACACTAGGCTACCCTGTCACCCCTCTACACTCTAACCACTAGGCTACCCTGCCCCTCTACACTCTAACCAAATCCACTAGGCTACCCTGCCCCCTCCACTCTAACCACTGGGCTACCTGCCTCCTCTACACTCTAACCACTAGGCTACCCCTGCCCACCCCTCCACTCTAACCACTAGGCTACCTGCCCCTCTACACTCTAACCACTAGGCTACCCTGCCACCCCTCCACTCTAACCACTAGGCTACCCTGCCCTCCACTCTAACCACTAGGCTACCCTGCCACCCCTCCACTCTAACCACTAGGCTACCCTGCCGCCCCCTCCACTCTAACCACTAGGCTGCCTGCCTCCCCTACACTCTAACCACTAGGCTACCCTGCCCACCCTACCTCTAACCACTAGGCTACCCTGCCACCCCTACACTCTAACCACTAGGCTACCTGCCCCCTCTACACTCTAACCACTAGGCTACCTACCGCCTCTACACTCTAACCACTAGGCTACCTGCCCCCTCTACACTCTAACCACTAGGCTACCCTGCCGCCCCTCCACTCTAACCACTAGGCTAACCTGCCGCCCCTCCACTCTAACCACTAGGCTACCCTGCCCCCTCTACATTCTAACCACTAGGCTACCCTGCCGCCCCTCCACTCTAACCACTAGGCTACCTGCCGCCTCTACACTCTAACCACTAGGCTACCTGCCGCCTCTACACTCTAACCACTAGGCTAACCTGCCACCTCTACACTCTAACCACTAGGCTAACCTGCCACCTCTACACTCTAACCACTAGGCTACCCTGCCGCCCCTCCACTCTAACCACTAGGCTAACCTGCCGCCCCTACACTCTAACCACTAGGCTAACCTGCCGCCTCTACACTCTAACCACTAGGCTACCCTGCAGCCCCTACACTCTAACCACTAGGCTACCCTGCCGCCTCTACACTCTAACCACTAGGCTACCCTGCCTCCTCTACACTCTAACCACTAGGCTACCCTGCCGCCTCTACACTCTAACCACTAGGCTACCCTGCCACCTCTACACTCTAACCACTAGGCTACCCTGCCGCCCCTCCACTCTAACCACTAGGCTAACCTGCCGCCCCTACACTCTAACCACTAGGCTAACCTGCCGCCTCTACACTCTAACCACTAGGCTACCCTGCAGCCCCTACACTCTAACCACTAGGCTACCTGCCTCCTCTACACTCTAACCACTAGGCTACCCTGCCACCTCTACACTCTAACCACTAGGCTACCCTGCCTCCTCTACACTCTAACCACTAGGCTACCCTGCCGCCCCTCCACTCTAACCACTAGGCTACCCTGCCGCCTCTACACTCTAACCACTAGGCTACCCTGCCGCCTCTACACTCTAACCACTAGGCTACCCTGCCACCCCTCCACTCTAACCACTAGGCTACCCTGCCGCCTCTACACTCTAACCACTAGGCTACCCTGCCCCTCCACTCTAACCACTAGGCTACCCTGCCACCTCTACACTCTAACCACTAGGCTACCCTGCTGCCTCTACACTCTAACCACTAGGCTACCCTGCTGCCTCTACACTCTAACCACTAGGCTACCCTGCTGCCTCTACACTCTAACCACTAGGCTACCCTGCCGCCTCTACACTCTAACCACTAGGCTACCCTGCCACCCCTCCACTCTAACCACTAGGCTACCCTGCCGCCTCTACACTCTAACCACTAGGCTACCCTGCCGCCCCTCCACTCTAACCACTAGTCTACCTGCCACCTCTACACTCTAACCACTAGGCTACCCTGCCACCTCTACACTCTAACCACTAGGCTACCCTGCCACCCCTCCACTCTAACCACTAGGCTACCCTGCCGCCTCTACACTCTAACCACTAGGCTACCCTGCCACCCCTCCACTCTAACCACTAGGCTACCCTGCCGCCTCTACACTCTAACCACTAGGCTACCCTGCCACCCCTCCACTCTAACCACTAGGCTACCCTGCCACCTCTACACTCTAACCACTAGGCTACCCTGCCACCCCTCCACTCTAACCACTAGGCTACCCTGCCGCCTCTCCACTCTAACCACTAGGCTACCTGCCTCCTCTATACTCTAACCACTAGGCTACCTGCCTCCTCTACACTCTAACCACTAGGCTACCCTGCCACCTCTACACTCTAACCACTAGGCTACCTGCACCCTACACTCTAACCACAGGGCTACCTGCCTCCTCTACACTCTAACCACTAGGCTACCCTGCCACCCCTCCACTCTAACCACTAGGCTACCCCTGCCGCCTCTACACTCTAACCACTAGGCTACCCTGCCGCCCCTCCCTCTAACCACTAGGCTACCCTGCCACCTCTACACTCTAACCACTAGGCTACCCTGCCCTCTACACTCCAACCACTAGGCTACCCTGCCTGCCTCCACTCTAACCACTAGGCTACCCTGCTGCCCCTCTACACTCTAACCACTAGGCTACCCTGCCCCTCTACACTCTAACCACTAGGCTACCCTGCCACCCCTCCACTCTAACCACTAGGCTGCCCTGCCACCCTCCACTCTAACCACTAGGCTACCCTGCCGCCCCTCCACTCTAACCACTAGGCTACCCTGCCACCTCTACACTCTAACCACTAGGCTACCCTGCCGCCTCTACACTCTAACCACTAGGCTACCCTGCCACCCCTCCACTCTAACCACTAGGCTACCCTGCCACCTCTACACTCTAACCACTAGGCTACCCTGCCACCCCTCCACTCTAACCACTAGGCTACCCTGCCGCCTCTACACTCTAACCACTAGGCTACCCTGCCCACCCCTCCACTCTAACCACTAGGCTACCCTGCCACCTCTACACTCTAACCACTAGGCTACCCTGCCACCCCTCCACTCTAACCACTAGGCTACCCTGCCGCCTCTCCACTCTAACCACTAGGCTACCTGCCTCCTCTATACTCGAACCACTAGGCTACCTGCCTCCTCTACACTCTAACCACTAGGCTACCCTGCCACCTCTACACTCTAACCACTAGGCTACCATGCCTCCTCTACACTCTAACCACTAGGCTACCCTGCCACCTCTACACTCTAACCACTAGGCTACCTGCCTCCTCTACACTCTAACCACTAGGCTACCCTGCCACCTCTACACTCTAACCACTAGGCTACCTGCCGCCCCTCCACTCTAACCACTAGGCTACCTGCCTCCTCTACACTCTAACCACTAGGCTACCCTGCCACCTCTACACTCTAACCACTAGGCTACCTGCCGCCCCTACACTCTAACCACTAGGCTACCTGCCTCCTCTACACTCTAACCACTAGGCTACCCTGCCTCCTCTACACTCTAACCACTAGGCTACCCTGCCTCCTCTACACTCTAACCACTAGGCTACCCTGCAGCCCCTCCACTCTAACCACTAGGCTACCTGCCGCCCCTACACTCTAACCACTAGGCTACCTGCCTCCTCTACACTCTAACCACTAGGCTACCCTGCCTCCTCTACACTCTAACCACTAGGCTACCCTGCATCCCCTCCACTCTAACCACTAGGCTACCTGCCGCCCCTACACTCTAACCACTAGGCTACCCTGCCGCCTCTACACTCTAACCACTAGGCTACCCTGCAGCCCCTACACTCTAACCACTAGGCTACCCTGCCACCCCTCCACTCTAACCACTAGGCTAACCTGCCGCCCCTCCACTCTAACCACTAGGCTACCCTGCCACCCCTCCACTCTAACCACTAGGCTACCCTGCCGCCCCTCCACTCTAACCACTAGGCTACCCTGCCGCCCCTACACTCTAACCACTAGGCTACCCTGCCGCCCCTCCACTCTAACCACTAGGCTACCCTGCCGCCCCTCCACTCTAACCACTAGGCTAACCTGCCGCCCCTCCACTCTAACCACTAGGCTACCCTGCCACCCCTCCACTCTAACCACTAGGCTAACCTGCCGCCCCTCCACTCTAACCACTAGGCTACCCTGCCACCCCTCCACTCTAACCACTAGGCTACCCTGCCGCCCCTCCACTCTATATCAGTATATTAAGAGAGAACAACATTTAATCATTAATTTAATTTAATTTAATCTCCAGGGAATGATGACCTTATTAGTGATATGAAGTTTTTCAGGAGGATATTGTTTAATATATATTTAATGTCTTTAAGGAGGTATTTGATTTAGGGGCCCTGTGGATGTCTCTATGACACAAAGCCTTATTTCTGTAAATCCCCAAAACAAAGATGATATAAAATTCAAGACCAATCACATTAACGAACATTGATGGATAGCTACTAGCATCCAACTTTACAGAAATACTTAAAAAAAATTTTTTTTAAAGGTCTTACCTGGTTTTATGAATTGAAACTTTATTTGTCACATGCGTCGAATACAACATGTGTAGACCTTAAAGTGAAATGCTTACTTACAAGCCCTTAACCAACAGTGAAGTTCAAGAAGAGTTAAGAAAATGTTTACCAAATAAAAAGGTAAAAAAAAAATAAAAAAAAGTAACACAATAAATAAACAATAACGAGGCTTTATACAGGGGGTACCGGGACCGGGTACCGGGTCAGTGTGGAGGCTTTATACAGGGGGTACCGGGTACCGGGTCAGTGTGGAGGCTATATACAGGGGGTACCGGTGTACCGGGTCAGTGTGGAGGCTTTATACACAAAGCCTTATTTTGGTGCCGGGTCAGTGTGGAGGCTTTATACAGGGTTCAGGTACCAATCACCGGGTCAGTGTGGAGGCTTTATACAGGGGGTACCGGCTACCGGTACCAACTTTACCGAGGTCAGTGTGGAGGCTTTATACAGGGGGGGGTACCGGGTCAGTGTGGAGGCTTTATCACATGGGGTACGGGTACCGGGTCAGTGTGGAGGCTTTATACAGGGTACCGGGTGCGGGTCAGTGTGGAGGCTTTATACAGGGGGTACAGTGCGGGTCAGTGTGGAGGCTTTATACAGGGGTACCGGTACCGGGTCAGTGTGGAGGCTTTATACAGGGGTACCGGTGCGGGTCAGTGTGGAGGCTTTATACAGGGGTACCGGTACCGGGTCAGTGTGGAGGCTTTATACAGGGTACCGGTGCAGGCACCGGGTCAGTGTGGAGGCTTTATACAGGGTGCCGGGTGCGGTCAGTGTGGAGGCTTTATACAGGGGGTACCGGGTCAGTGTGGAGGCTTTATACAGGGGGTACCGGGTCAGTGTGGAGGCTTTATACAGGGGGTACCGGGTACCGGGTCAGTGTGGAGGCTTTATACAGGGGGTACCGGGTACCGGGTCAGTGTGGAGGCTTTATACAGGGGGTACCGGGTACCGGGTCAGTGTGGAGGCTTTATACAGGGGTACCGGGTCAGTGTGGAGGCTTTATACAGGGGGTACCGGGTACCGGGTCAGTGTGGAGGCTTTATACAGGGGGTACCGGGTACCGGGTCAGTGTGGAGGCTTTATACAGGGGGTACCGGGTCAGTGTGGAGGCTTTATACAGGGGTACCGGTACCGGTCAGTGTGGAGGCTTTATACAGGGGGTACCGGGTCAGTGTGGAGGCTTTATACAGGGGGTACCGGGTCAGTGTGGAGGCTTTATACAGGGGGTACCGGGTACCGGGTCAGTGTGGAGGCTTTATACAGGGGGTACCGGGTCAGTGTGGAGGCTTTATACACCGGGTACCGGGTCAGTGTGGAGGCTTTATACAGGGGGTACCGGGTCAGTGTGGAGGCTTTATACAGGGGTACCGGGTCAGTGTGGAGGCTTTATACAGGGTACCGGGTCAGTGTGGAGGCTTTATACAGGGGGTGCCGGGTACCGGGTCAGTGTGGAGGCTTTATACAGGGGGTACCGGGTCAGTGTGGAGGCTTTATACAGGGGGTACCGGGTCAGTGTGGAGGCTTTATACAGGGGGTACCGGGTACCGGGTCAGTGTGGAGGCTTTATACAGGGGGTACCGGGTCAGTGTGGAGCTTTATACAGGGGTACCGGGTCAGTGTGGAGGCTATATACAGGGGGTACCGGGTCAGTGTGGAGGCTTTATACAGGGGGTACCGGTCAGTGTGGAGGCTTTATACAGGGGGTACCGGGTCAGTGTGGAGGCTTTATACAGGGGTACCGGGTGCCGGGTCAGTGTGGAGGCTTTATACAGGGGGTACCGGGTACCGGGTCAGTGTGGAGGCTTTATACAGGGGGTACCGGGTACCGGGTCGGTGTGGAGGCTATATACAGGGGGTACCGGGTCAGTGTGGAGGCTATATACAGGGGGTACCGGGTACCGGGTCAGTGTGGAGGCTATATACAGGGGGTACCGGGTACCGGGTCAGTGTGGAGGCTATATACAGGGGGTACCGGGTCAGTGTGGAGGCTATATACAGGGGGTACCGGGTACCGGGTCAGTGTGGGGGCTATATACAGGGGGTACCGGGTACCGGGTCAGTGTGGAGGCTTTATACAGGGGGTACCGGGTCAGTGTGGAGGCTATATACAGGGGGTACCGGGTACCGGGTCAGTGTGGAGGCTATATACAGGGGGTACCGGGTACCGGGTCAGAGTGTATCTG
Source organism: Oncorhynchus nerka (assembly GCF_034236695.1). NCBI lineage: Eukaryota > Metazoa > Chordata > Actinopteri > Salmoniformes > Salmonidae > Oncorhynchus > Oncorhynchus nerka. Next base: position 44,228 of record NW_027039024.1, read on the forward strand.
ATACCAGTCTGGTTTTATGAAGGGCAGACACATTTGGTAATAATATCTGACTAGTATTGGACTTGATAGTCTACAAAGAGCACGCTATTGAAGATAGCTTCATTTTATTTGTAGACTTTTGATATTATTATTATTACTTTTGATACAAATTAACATTATTATTATTATTATTTTTGGGGGGGTTTTGGTCTTTTTTTATTTTCAAATTGTAGCAGCTCTCACAGAGATTCGATATTAGACATGGAATTAAACAAGAATGTCCAATTAAGCCCTTTCTTATTTGTATTAGTCATGAAAGCTAAGGAACTTCACATCAATAAGGATAGTTTTATGGCTATTCAGATACTAGAAGATATATCGAATTAATTAGAATTGACATTTTAAATTTAATTTCATGACTAGTCAACTTTATTGGAACGTGTAAAAATAAATTACATTTCTTACAAAATAATCAGGATTTTTTATTGTTAGATTAATAATTTTATGAATTGGAATAAACAACGATATAGGCCTACTCAATAAATAATTATTCTAGTGGTGACTCAAATCTGTAGCCTAC
>NW_027039025.1:0-7500 GCF_034236695.1 Oncorhynchus nerka
TGGAGGAGGAAGAGGAGACATGAAAGTGTGATGCGGTTGTTTCACTCACTTACTTTGAGTACGCAAATGTGTTATGTTGTTTGAGGGTCAGAGTATGTGTGTGCATGCTTGCTTGAGTGTGTGTGTGTGTGTGTGTGTGTTAGAGGGAGTGTGTGTGTGTGTAGAGCTGAGTGTGTGTGTGTGTAGAGAGTGTGTGTGTGTGTGTTAGAGTAGAGTGTGTGTGTGTGTTAGAGAGTGTGTGTGTGTGTGTGTTAGAGAGTGTGTGTGTGTGTGTGTGTGTGTATTATATGACCTGTGTTTCATGGATAAGACATTTAGAACACTGAAGGCCAATGGAGTGTTTATTTATCTTGGGGATATTTATACTGTACCAGGCCCTTTGAAGCTGTTTGCTACTTTCAGCTAAATCCCCCTCTGAGCACCACTCATCTGAAGGGAGGGAGGGAGGGAGGGAGGGAGGGAGGGGAGGGAATGGGAAGGGAGGAGGGAGGGAGCGAGGGACGGAGGGAGGGGTGGGGATGGAGGGAAGGAAGAAGGGGTAGGGAGGGAGGGAAGGAAGGAGGGGTAGGGAGGGAGGGAAGGAAGGAGGGAAGGAAGGGAGGAAGGAAGGAAGGAGGGAAGGGAGGGAGGAGGGAGGGAGGGGAGGGGAGGGGGAAGGAGGGTGGAGGGAGGGAAGGAAGGAAGGAAGGAAGGAAGGAAGGAAGGAGGGAGGGAGGGACGGAAGGAGGGGAGGAGAGCGAGGGACGGAGGGAAGAAAGACTGAGGACACAGCTAGGCAGGCAGGAGGAACGAAAGGTGTCATCAGCCCTGCTGCCCTACCCTGGTTGTGTCCCAAATGGTATCCGGTCCCCTACATAGTACACTACAGTCCTAATGGCCCTGGTTAAAAGTAGTGCACTATAAAGGGAATAGGGTGCCATTTGGTGTGCTGCCATGGACTGTGTGTTTACCTGTCATCAGCCACGGTCAGTATCTGGTTACTCTGGCAGACTGTCTCTGCAGAGTGACTGATGTCCTACAGAAGCTGTTTCAGGTGTGTTTTGTAAACCTTCATCCAGAAATATAAACTGTGAAAGTGCATTAGATACCTGTGATATATTTGCTTGAGAAACGATATGCTTGACATCTCTTAGCCAATAACTGTAAAGGGAGGCTGGTGATTGGATAGTGTGAGTGGAGTGAGGTTACGAGTCCAACTGTGTGACACGACCAAATATATTCTGTGTAAAGTTCTGACAACGACTGCAGCACCGTGGGAGGTTTCATCACCAGAAATGCCGTGTGATAAGCTCAGTTAGATGGCAGGTAGTGTAGTTAGCAGTACCTAGTGTATGTTGTGTAAAGCGTGGAACGTGATAGTCCCACCGATCTCAGACTAGTGAGAGATGACAGTTCCCTCCTCTCCCTTCATGTTCACTCCTTTTATCTCTGGACACATGAAGCTCTGCTTTAATCACCTCTTCTTGAGCTTCCCAAACAGCACCCTATTCCCCAGCCTCTTCTTGAGCTTCCCAAACAGCACCCTATTCCCCAGCCTCTTCTTGAGCTTCCCAAACAGCACCCTATTCCCCAGCCTCTTCTTGAGCTTCCCAAACAGCACCCTATTCCCCAGCCCCTTCTTGAGCTTCCCAAACAGCACCCTATTCCCCAGCCTCTTCTTGAGCTTCAAAACCATACCCTATTCCCCAGCCTCTTCTTGAGCTTCCCAAACGGCACCCTATTCCCCAGCCTCTTCTTGAGTTTCCCAAACAGCACCCTATTCCCCAGCCTCTTCTTGAGCTTTCCAAACAGCACCCTATTCCCCAGCCTCTTCTTGAGCTTCCCAAACAGCACCCTATTGCCCAGCCTCTTCTTGAGCTTCCCAAACAGCACCCTATTCCCCAGCCTCCTTCCTGAGCTTCCCAAACAGCACCCTATTCCCCAGCCTCTTCTTGAGCTTCCCAAACAGCACCCTATTCCCCAGCCTCTTCTTGAGCATCCCAAACAGCACCCTATTCCCCAGCCTCTTCTTGAGCGTCCCCAAACAGTACCCTATTCCCCAGCCTCTTGGGCGTCCCAGAACAGCACCCTGTTCCCCAGCCTCTTCTTGAGCGTCCCAAGCAGCACCCTGTTCCCCAGCCTCTTCTTGGCTTCCCCAAACAGCACCTATTCCCAGCCTCTTCTTGGGCGTCCCAAACAACACCCTATTCCCCAGCCTCTTCTTGAGAGCTTCCCAAACAGCACCCTATTCCCCAGCCTCTTCTTGAGCTTCCCAAACAGCACCCTATTCCCCAGCCTCTTCTTGAGCGTCCCAAACAGCACCCCTATTCCCCCAGCCTCTTTTGGCGTCCCAGCAACACCCTATTCCCCAGCCTCTTTCCAGAAGCGTCCCAAACAACACCCTATTCCCCAGCCCCTTCTTGGGCGTCCCAAACAGCACCCCTATTCCCAGCGCCATCTGTTTGTTGTCATTTCTATATGTGGCAGATGGCGATTCTATAAATGTTTTACCTCCTCCCCTCCCCTCCCTGCCTCTCTCCTCTCCCCTCCCCTCTCCGCCTCTCCTCTCTCCTCTCTCCCCTCTCTCTCTCTTCTAGTCTCTCTCACTCTCCTCTCTCCTCTCCTCTCTCTCTCCTCGCCTCTCCTCTCTCCCACTCTCTCCTCTCTACTAACTCCTCCTCTCTCCTCTCTCCTCTCTCTCCTCTCCTCTCCTCCCCTCTCCCCTCTCTCTCTCCTCTCCTCGCCTCTCCTCTCCTCGCCTCCTCCTCGCCTCTCCTCTCTTTCCTTCGCCTCTCTCTCTCCTCTCTCTCCTAGTCTCTCTCTTCTCTCTCTCTCCTCCTCTCTCTCCTCTCTCCTCTCTCTCCCTCTCCCCCTTGCCTCCCCTCTCCCTCTCTCTCTCTCCTCTCTCCCCTCTCTCCTCTCTACTCGCCTCTCCTCTCTCTCTCTCCTCTCTCCTCTCTACTGCGCTCTCCTCTCTCCTCTCCTCTCTCCTCTCTGCAACCTCTCCTCTCTCCTCTCTCCTCTCTACTGCTTCTCTCCCCTCTCCTCTACTCTCTCCTTGCTGCTCTCCTGCCAGAGGAAAGAAAAATACCTGAATCTGGATATCAGTGCTTAGCGCTGACATTTTTGGCTAAGTATGCTGGATGTGAGTGTGTGTTTGATCTGGTGATACTCCCAGCCAACTAAAACACAGAGGGACTCAAGGTTATTACATTTTAGTGTAAGTATGTTTCCACATAAACCCCTGTTCCCTCATAGAAAGCTTTAGTTCTTTTCCAGCGGACTTTTCACAAGCCTTAAAGCAGCCAGGGAATATTACAGTTTCAGTTCTGGTTGTTATTGGTGTTGTTACATGGTGTGTCTTTATAGACTGACCGTTGTTAATTGAATAGATTGTTTAATCAGTCATTTTCGTGGTGTTATGTGTAGGGGTGTAGGTGTTTGACTGTAATGTCGGTGGAAAGTAAGTGAATGAGGCCAACACAGCTACCTTTCTTACTTACTCACTTCTGCATTTTCATTTATTCAGATTAGAATGTCACGTATTTTCCTGATATATTTTGGTTTAATTGCATTTGATGATCTGTGTTCCACGTCTTTGTGTGACAGGTGAAAGGTGTTAAAACTGTATAGTCGAACTCAGTCAAATATTACACCTCTTCTTTTTTCTAAAGCCAGCAGCATAGTCTTTGTTCCACTGTGAAATCAACCTGAAGGAACTTGAAGTGTCTCTGTGTATAAAGCTCACCCCTCTCTGTGTCTAAAGCTCACCCCTCTCTGTGTATAAAGGTCATCCCTCTCTGTGTATAAAGCTCACCCCTCTCTGTGTATAAAGGTCACCCCTCTCTGTGTATAAAGCTCACCTCTCTGTGTCTCGCTCACCTCTCTGTGTCTAAAGCTCACCCCTCTCTGTGTATGAGTCACCCCTCTCTGTGTATAAAGGTCACCCCTCTCTGTGTATAAAGGTCACCCCTCTCTGTGTATAAAGGTCACCCCTCTCTGTGTATAAAGGTCACCCCTCTCTGTGTATAAAGGTCACCCCTCTCTGTGTATAAAGGTCTCCCCTCTCTGTGTATAAAGGTCACCCCTCTCTGTGTATAAAGGTCACCCCTCTCTGTGTATAAAGGTCACCCCTCTCTGTGTATAAAGGTCACCCCTCTCTGTGTATAAAGGTCACCCCTCTCTGTGTATAAAGGTCACCCCTCTCTGTGTATAAAGGTCACCCCTCTCTGTGTATAAAGGTCACCCCTCGACATATAAACATGATATACTCCTATATTACTCTGACCTGCTGATGTCATGAGCATCTCTCCTAGCTAGATTAGATTACACCCAGTCCTTTGTTATCCTCTTATGAAGCTATCTTAGATTACACCCAGTCCTTTGTTATCCTCTTATGAAGCTATTTTAGATTACACCCAGTCCTTTGTTATCCTCTTATGAAGCTATCGTAGATTTACACCCAGTCCTTTGTTATCCTCTTATGAAGCTATCTTAGATTACACCCAGTCCTTTGTTATCCTCTTATGAAGCTATCTTAGATTACACCCAGTCCTTTGTTATCCTCTTATGAAGCTATCTTAGATTACACCCAGTCCTTTGTTATCCTCTTATGAAGCTATTTTAGATTACACCCAGTCCTTTGTTATCCTCTTATGATGAAAAGCTGCTTTGGGAGGGATGTGCATCCCAAATGGAACCCTATTCTATGCCCTTTATAGGTCCAAAGTAGGGCACTATGAAGGGAATAGGGTGCCATTTGGGATGCAGGCAGGAGGGAGTCCCTCCCCTGAATGCTTTAGAAACTTCATTCTCTCTCCACATTTCAGACACTGACGTCCCGCTAGGTCTGCTGTGAGCTAGAGAGGGGAGACACAGCCTCAACTAGGTCTGCTGTGAGCTAGAGAGGGGAGACACAGCCTCGGCTAGGTCTGCTGTGAGCTAGAGAGGGGAGACACAGTCTCAACTAGGTCTGCTGTGAGCTAGAGAGGGGAGACACAGACTCAACTAGGTCTGCTGTGAGCTAGAGAGGGGAGACACAGACTCAACTAGGTCTGCTGTGAGCTAGAGAGGGGAGACACAGCCTCAACTAGGTCTGCTGTGAGCTAGAGAGGGGAGACACAGCCTCAACTAGGTCTGCTGTGAGCTAGAGAGGGGAGACACAGCCTCAGCTAGGTCTGCTGTGAGCTAGAGAGGGGAGACACAGACTCAACTAGGTCTGCTGTGAGCTAGAGAGGGGAGACACAGCCTCAACTAGGTCTGCTGTGAGCTAGAGAGGGGAGACACAGCACTCAGCTAGGTCTGCTGTGAGCTAGAGAGGGGAGACACAGCCTCAACTAGGTCTGCTGTGAGCTAGAGAGGGAGACACAGCCTCAACTAGGTCTACTGTGAGCTAGAGAGGGGAGACACAGCCTCAACTAGGTCTGCTGTGAGCTAGAGAGGGAGACACAGCCTCAACTAGGTCTGCTGTGAGCTAGAGAGGGGAGACACAGCCTCAACTAGGTCTGCTGTGAGCTAGAGAGGGGAGACACAGCCTCAACTAGGTCTGCTGTGAGCTAGAGAGGGGAGACACAGCCTCAGCTAGGTCTGCTGTGAGCTAGAGAGGGGAGACACAGCCTCAACTAGGTCTGCTGTGAGCTAGAGAGGGGAGACACAGCCTCAACTAGGTTTGCTGTGAGCTAGAGAGGGAGACACAGCCTCAACTAGGGTCTGCTGTGAGCTAGAGAGGGAGACACAGCCTCAACTAGGTCTGCTGTGAGCTAGAGAGGGGAGACACAGCCTCAACTAGGTCTGCTGTGAGCTAGAGAGAGGAGACACAGACTCAACTAGGTCTACTGTGAGCTAGAGAGGGGAGACACAGCCTCGGCTAGAAAGCGAGAGAGAGAGAACGAGAGAGAGAACGAGAGAAAGAAAGCGAGAGAAAGAAAGCGAGAGAGAGAGAACGAGAGAAAGAAAGCGAGAGAGAGAGAACAAGAGAGAGAGAGAACAAGAGAGAGAGAGAACAAGAGAGAGAGAGACATGAGAGAGAGAGAGATCTGATGGGCTGGTTGTTTACACATGATTTGGATGCTGCTGAACCTCTTTTGAAGACAGCAGGCTGCATGGGAGTCCCACTGGGGCTGAAACACTACACCGCTCACTACACCTTTAAAGGGACCATCTGGGATTGGTACATACATTTAGGGATTTGTGTGGCAGGTTGTGGCTTTGTGGTTGTTTGAACCTCATATTGCCCCTTTATTAACTGTAGAGAAAGCATCCCTACTCAGGCTGTGCTGTTGATGAACAGTGTATAATATGATGGGTCCCTTGAGAGACTATGGGGAGGTATTGCCTTTTAATGGAGAGGTCCTTCAAAGCTACAATGTCTTAAGGGTTAGAGAACACATTGATTTGACCGCAGAGGAAACCTTGAAACATAACTGTGGAAAATAGAAAACAGAAACGTGCCTTTAATATGCTAATGTAGTTCTTCAGCAAATACCCACATTCCCCCTCTCCTTCCTTTTTTGTTTCCAGAATATAAGTTAGTGTTGGTTTCAAACAAAAGACTAATCCCACATCCCGTTCAGTCCAAGTTCAATGTCTCTTTCTGTTTTTCTCTCTCCTTCTCTCTTTCTCCCCTTCTCTCCTTCTCTCTTTCTCTCTGCTCTAAAAGGTCGAGCCTCCCCCTCTTTTGGACCCCAAGCCTGCACATGTGTAGGTATAGCTATGATTCAGCTCATAAACCACGGTGGTCACACATCTGAAAGTGGTTAGCTGTTGAAACACACTGGCAGCTTCAAAGCATAGTGTGGAGGATCTGGGCTGAGCAGAGCTGGGGTGGGGTCTGCTCTCAGACACAGTCCCCCTGGCCTACCTGACTGGCTGGTCCACCTCCCTCCCCCCTTTCTCTCTCTCCCTGTCCTTCCTTTCCTCTCTATCTATCGCCCCCCAGAGAGAGAGAGAGAGAGAGAGAGAGAGAGAGAGAGAGAGAGAGAGAGAGAGAAGCAGGAAGAAGGCGCTGTTCTTGCTTTTTCTGTGGGGTTGTTTTCTGTGGGGTTGTTTTCTAGGTGGTTGTTTTTCTGTGGAGTTGTTTTCTGGGTGGTTGTTTTTGTGGGGTTGTTTTCTGTGGAGTTGTTTTTGTGGGGTTGTTTTCTAGGTGGTTGTTTTTTCTAGGTGTTTGTTTTCTAGGTGGTTGTTTTCTAGGTGGTTGTTTTCTGTGGGGTTGTTTTCTATGGGGTTGTTTTCTAGGTGGTTGTTTTCTAGGTGGTTGTTTTCTGTGGGTTGTTTTCTGTGGGGTTGTTTTCTGTGGGGTTGTTTTCTGTGGGGTTGTTTTCTGGGTGGTTGTTTTTTCTAGGTGGTTTGTTTTCTGGAGTTGTTTTCTGGGTGGTTGTTTTCTAGGTGGTTGTTTTTCTGTGGGGTTGTTTTCTGTGGGGTTGTTTTTCTGTGGGTTGTTTTCTGGGTGGTTGTTTTCTGTGGAGTTGTTTTTGTGGAGTTGTTTTCTGTGGTTGTTGTTTTTTCTGTGGGGTTGTGGAGTTG
>NW_027039025.1:12500-44793 GCF_034236695.1 Oncorhynchus nerka
TAGAATGCCTGAGAACAAAGGGAGTACGAAGGCCACGCAGCACGTGCTGGTGATTATAGAATGCCTGAGAACAAAGGGAGTACGAAGGCCACGCAGCCCGTGCTGGTGATTATAGAATGCCTGAGAACAAAGGAGTACGAAGGCCACGCAGCCGTGCTGGTGATTATAGAATGCCTGAGGACAAAGGGAGTACGAAGGCCACGCAGCCGTGCTGGTGATTATAGAATGCCTGAGAACAAAGGGAGTACGAAGGCCACGCAGCCGTGCTGGTGATTATAGAATGCCTGAGGACAAAGGGAGTACGAAGGCCACGCAGCTGGTGATTATAGAATGCGTGCTCACAGTGATTTACATGTTGTTGACATTCAACATGACATACAAATAAAGGCATGCTTTGATTATTTATGCCTGAGGAAGAGGGGTCGAAGGCCACGTCCTCCTGGTGATTTTTGATGACCAATTTATCCCTGGTGATTTATGCCCAAAGAGCCCACGCAGCTGTCTACCAAAACCTACCATTATATACCTTAGTACCTTCTGCCTACCAAAACCTACCATTGATTATATGCCTTAGCACCTTCTGTCTACCAACACCTACCATTATATACCTTAGCACCTTCTGTCTACCAAAACCTACCATTATATACCTTAGCACCTTCTGTCTACCAACACCTACCATTATATACCTTAGCACCTTCTGTCTACCAACACCTACCATTATATACCTTAGCACCTTCTGTCTACCAACACCTACCATTATATACCTCAGCACCTTCTGTCTACCAAAACCTACCATTATATACCGTAGCACCTTCTATCTACCAACACCTACCATTATATACCTTAGCACCTTCTGTCTACCGAAACCTACCATTATATACCTTAGCACCTTCTGTCTACCAAAACCTACCATTATATACCTTAGCACCTTCTGTCTACCAAAACCTACCAATATATACCGTAGCACCTTCTATCTACCAACACCTACCATTATATACCTTAGCACCTTCTGTCTACCAAAACCTACCATTATAGACCTTAGCACCTTCTGTCTACCAAAACCTACCATTATATACCGTAGCACCTTCTATCTACAAGCGGAATGGAGCCTCTTCCACTTCCTGTGCCCGGAAGGGTGTATCTTTAGGAATCCCCAAAATGGAAGGTGGGTGTTGACCTTACAATGACCCCCTGTCCAGTTCCAGGACTGTGAGGAACTTCACAGCTTGGAATTAAACCAGTTTTTTTCACCAGTGCCAAGAATGCGTTGTCCCGAGTATCTGGACATCCTGGGAATTTCTGGAAAGTTACCAGAATTGTTCAACTCTAATTGTGGGTCTGTCTGTCAGGTTTGCTCAGCTCAACGTACCACACATTTAGTGTTTGGATTTGGTCTCTGAATGACTTCCCTGGGTAGTGTTCTCTGAATGACTTCCTGGGTAGTGAATTCCTGAATGACCCCGGGTTGTGGTCTCTGAATGACTTCCCTGGGTAGTGTTCTCTGAATGACTTCCCTGGGTAGTGTTCTCTGAATGACTTCCCTGGGTAGTGTTCTCTGAATGACTGCCCCGGGTAGTGTTCTCTGAATGACTGCCCCGGGTTGTGGTCTCTGAATGACTTCCCTGGGTAGTGTTCTCTGAATGACTTCCCTGGGTAGTGTTCTCTGAATGACTTCCCTGGGTAGTGTTCTCTGAATGACTTCCCTGGGTAGTGTTTCTGAATGACTGCCCGGGGTTGTGGTCTCTGAATGACTGCCCCGGGTAGTATCCCTGGGTATTTTCTGAATGACAGCATTTAGTGTTCTCCTGAATGACTGTCGGGTAGTGGTCCCTGGGTAGTGTTCTCTGAATGACTTCCCTGGGTAGTGTTCTCTGAATGACTGCCCCGGGTTGTGGTCTCTGAATGACTGCCCCGGGTTGTGGTCTCTGAATGACTGCCCCGAGTTGTGGTCTCTGAATGACTGCCCCGGGTAGTGTTCTCTGAATGACTGCCCCGGGTAGTGGTCTCTGAATGACATTCACGGGTAGTGTTCCCTCAGGGCTAAACCTTATAATTACAGTACACAACTGTATTAGCCTGCTGTGTCTCCCAGATGAAGGTGCTGTTAGGGGTCATTATATCACTGGTGATTGGTCACAGGGAGAACTGCTCCCCCTTCATTGGCAGTCATATATCTGGACTACTCTTCTCTGTGACTCAGAAGTGAGTCAGTCATCCCATAGAGAACTGTAGTAGGAATTTGTAGTAGTAGGGAATAACTTTAGCAATAGTAATGGGTTATGGTACAGGACCAGTCAGCAGCCTTGACCCTGTCCCTGTCTCTGTCCCTGCCCCTGTCCCTGCCCCTGTCCCTGTCCCTGTCCCTTGTCCCTGCCTCTGTCCCTTATAGAATGCCTCTGTCCCTTAGTCCCTGTCCCTGCCTCTGTCCTTGTCCCTGTCCCTGTCCCTAGCCTCTGTCCCTTCCCCTGTCTGTCCCTGTCCCTGTCCCTGCCTCTGTCCCTGTCCCTGCCTCTGTCCCTTTGCCCCTGTCCCTACCCTTGTCCCTGTCCCTGCCTCTGTCCCTTGTAGCACCTGTCCCTTGTCCCTTGTCCCTGGCCTGTCCCTGGAGCCTCTTCCCCTGTCCCTGTCCCTGTCCCTCTGTTTCTTTAGGGAATCCCGTAGTGAATTGCAAAGTGGAAGGTAGTAGGTGTCTAGCCTTACAACCCCCTGTCCCAAAGGACTGGAGGAATGCCCCTGTCCCTGAATTAACAGATGCCTGAGGACCAGTGTCGTCCCGTAGAATTCGTAATACTAGTAGTAGTATCTAGGGGACTGTCCTAGTAGTAGTAGTGGGCTGGACTTAGTGAATTGAGAACTAGTAGTGTAGTCAGGGGACTGGTAGTGAATTGTAATGAGTCTAGTAGTCTAGAAGGCCAAGTGAAGTGATTAGTAGTAGTAGTGGCCTGAGAACTGGTATTTAGTGTTAGTAGTGGGCTGGATTAGTAGTAAGTGGGCCTGGAGTGAATTTTAATACTAGTAGTAGTAGTGGGCTTCCTGGTAGTAGTAGTGTAGTCTCTGGTAGTGACAACTAGTAGTAGTACTAGGGGACTGGTACTGGTGTAGTAGAATCTGAATGACTAGTAGGTAGTGTTCTCTGCTGGTGATGCCAAATCACCAACTGAGGGCTCTCATGCCACAGCACCTCAACCAGAATGACCTGCTGTTTGTAGTATGTGATCACAGAAGCACTTCCCGTCGCAGTAGTGTTTACGTTGTGTATAGAAGGTGCCTGAAATACTTGCAGAAGTTGTCCAGGTGCCTAGCAACAGGGTGGGCTGTCTGTTGGTGCCGTCTTGTTCTCAGAGGAAGAGGGGACTGGTTTGCTTCTTTTCACTGCTTCTATGCTTGAAAACATGTGTAACATAAGTGGAACAACGTCACCATGTATGTGGGATATCACAATGACGTGCCGCTAATCCTCATCGCTGCCCGCACCCCCAACAGTGATGGAGACTGTACATGGAAGGGAGGGGTGGTGGTGGTGGTGGGGGTAGCGGCTGCAGCTCTGCTCTCCAACCACAGAACAGGATCAGCCCTATAACTCTGCTTTGGTTTACCCTCCTTCTCAAAGGCATGACTGAGAGCTGTTGTCCTAAACCTGGGGGGAAGGCCAAGCAGTTGAGAGTCTGGTGATTATAGCTCTCACACTCACAGGTGAGGACAGAGACGAAGACATCTCATCCCTGGGAGTTGAGGAAACTGAGGACAAACACATTTCAAAGGCCACCGGTGACAAGAGAGAGAGAATGTGGAACAAAGAGTTTTCACCTCCACAGTAGCTCATCCTTGTTTTTTTAAGCATGAAGGAACAAAGAGGAAAGGTGTGGTGTATGTATAGTATATTTATATAGTATAGTTATATAGTATAGTTATATGTATAGTATAGTACTATAGTATATTTATATAGTATAGTTATATAGTATAGTTATATAGTATAGTACTATAGTATAGTTATATAGTATAGTTATATAGTATAGTGATAGTACTATAGTATATTTATATAGTATAGTTATATAGTATAGTACTATAGTATATTTATATAGTATAGTTATATAGTATAGTATAGTACTATAGTATATTTATATAGTATAGTTATATAGTATAGTTGTATAATATAGTATAGCATAGTTATATAGTATAGTTATATAGTATAGTTATATAGTATAGTATAGTACTATAGTATATTTATATAGTATAGTTATATAGTATAGTTATATAGTATAGAATAGTACTATAGTATATTTATATAGTATAGTTATATATTATAGTTATATAGTATAGAATAGTTATATAGTATAGTTATATATTATAGTTATATATTATAGTTATATAGTATAGTATAGTACTATAGTATAATTATATAGCTAGTTATATATTATAGTTATAGTATAGAATAGTACTATAGTATATTTATATAGTATAATTATATATTATAGTTATATAGTATAGTCAGTACTATAGTATATTTATATAGTATAGTTATATATGCCTGAGTTACTGTAGAATAGTTATATAGTATAGTTATATAATATTGTATAGTTATATAGTATAATATAGTGAATAGTGAGTTATATAGTATAATTATATAGTATAGTTATATAGTATAGTTATATAGTATAGTTATATAGTATAGTATAGTTACATAGTATAGTTATATAGTATAGTTATATAGTATATATAGTTCTAGGCAGAGTTGAGACAAAGAAAAAGCGTCATATCACTGTTGACATTCAAGACTGGCCAATAAAGACTCTGCCTAGCCAGCATCCCAGAGTCGCCTCTTCACTGTTGACGTTGAGACTGGACACAGGAACTCTGCCTAGAAGGCCAGCATCCCAGAGTCGCCTCTTCACTTGAGACTGGACACAGTCTCTGCCTAGAAGGCCAGCATCCCAGAGCGCCTCTTCACTGTTCGTTGAGACTGGACAGGAACTCCCTGCCATCCCAGAGTCGCCTCTTCACTGTTGACCTGACACAGGAACTCTGCCTAGAAGGCCAGCATCCCAGAGTCGCCTCTTCACTGTTGACGTTGAGACTGGACACAGGAACTCTGCCTAGAAGGCCAGCATCCCAGAGTCGCCTCTTCACTGTTGACGTTGAGACTGGCACCTCTGTGAAAGGCCAGCATCCCAGAGTGCTCTTCACTTTGACGTTGAGACTGGACACAGGAACTCTGCCTAGAAGGCCAGGTACGCCTCTTCACTTTACGGTGAGACTGGACACAGGAACTCTGCCTAGAAGGCCAGCATCCCAGAGTCGCCCCTTCACTGTTGACGTTGAGACTGGACACAGGAACTCTGCCTAGAAGGCCAGCATCCCAGAGTCGCCTCTTCACTGTTGACTGAGTCCTGTAGAAGGCCAGCATCCCAGAATCCCTGAGACTGGACACAGGAACTCTCCCTGGCCAGCATCCCAGAGTCGTCTTCACTGTTGACTTGAGACTGGACACAGGAACCTGCCCTAGAAGGCCAGCATCCCAGAGTCCTCTTCACTGTTGACGTTGAGACTGGACACAGGTTTCTGCCTAGAAGGCCAGCATCCCAGAGTCGCCTCTTCACTGTTGAGTGAGACTGGTGCTGCCTAGAAGGCCAGCATCCCAGGGCCTCTTCACTGTTGACGTTTAGACTGGACACATGAACTCTGCCCTGGGCTAGTATCCCAGAGCGCCTCTTCACTGGACGTGAGACTGGACACAGGAACTCTGCCTAGAAGGCCAGCATCCCAGAGTTCGCCTCTCACTGTTGACGTTGAGACTGGACACAGGAATCTGCCTAGAAGGCCAGCATCCCAGACCTGCTGTTCACTGTTGACGTATGAGACTCACAGGAACTCTGCCTAGAAGGCCAGCATCCCAGGAGTCGTCTCTTCACTGTTGACGTGAGACTGGACATCTGTAGTGTTCTCCCAGAGTCGCCTCTTCACTGTTGACGTTGAGACTGGACACAGGAACTCCCAGAAAGCATTCGCCTCTTCACTGTTGACTCTGAGACTGGACACTGAAGGCCAGCATCCCAGAGTCGCCTCTTCACTGTTGACGTTGAGACTGGACACAGGAACTCTGCCTAGAAGGCCAGCATCCCAGAGTCGCCTCTTCACTGTTGACGTTGAGACTGGACACAGGAACTCTGCCTAAAGGCCAGCATCCCAGAGTCGCCTCTTCACTGTTGACGTTGAACTGGACACAGGAACTCTGCCTAGAAGGCCAGCATCCCAGAGTCGCCTCTTCACTGTTGACGTTGAGACTGGACACAGGAACTCTGCCTAGAAGGCCAGCATCCCAGAGTCGCCTCTTCACTGTTGACGTTGAGACTGGACACAGGAAAGGCCAGCATCCCAGAGTCGCCTCTTCACTGTTGACGTTGAGACTGGACACAGGAAAGAAGGCCAGCATCCCAGAGTCGTCCCTTCACTGTTGACGTTGAGACTGGACACAGGAACTCTGCCTAGTGTTCAGCATCCCAGAGTCGCCTCTTCACTGTTGACGTTGACTGGACACAGGAACTCTGCCTAGAAGGCCAGCATCCCAGAGTCGCCTCTTCACTGTTGACCTTGAGACTGGACAAGGAACTCTGCCTGAGGCCAGCATGTCGCTCTTCACTAAACCATTGAGGACACAGGAACTCTGCCTAGAAGGCCAGCATCCCAGAGTCGCCTCTTCACTGTTGGTGTTGAGACTGGACACAGGAACTTGCCTAGAAGGCCAGCATCCCAGAGTCGCCTCTTCACTGTTGACGTTGAGACTGGACACAGGAACTCTGCCTAGAAGGCCAGCATCCCAGAGTCGCCTCTTCACTGTTGACGTGAGACTGGACACAGGAATTCAGCATCCCAGAGTCGCCCTCTTCACCGCCTTGACAAGAGACTGGAATGAACTCTGCCCTCAGAAGGCCAGCATCCCAGAGCCTCTTCACTGTTGATGAGACTGGACACAGGAATCTTATGGAACAGCATCCCAGAGTCGCCTCTTAACGTTGACGGAGACTGAACTCTGCCTGCATCCCTGCCTCTTCACTGTTGACTGACTGGACACAGGAACTCTGCCCTGAAGGCCAGCATCCCAGAGTGCCTCTTCATAGTTTTAGACTGGACACAGGAATAGAACCAGCATAGAGTCGCCTCTTCACTTGTTGATGGAGACTGACACAGTTTCCCCCAGCATCCCAGAGTCCCTTTCCCTGTCCCTGTCCCTGCCTGGGAGTGCCTAAAGTGGTTGTCCCTGTTGACTGTCCCTGTCCCTGCCCCTGTCCGAGAGTGTCACTGTTGTCCCTGTCCTGCCTTGTCCCTGTCCCAGAGTGTCACTGTTATTGTGTCCCTGTAGTACTATAGTATGTTTTATAGTATAGTTAGTGCCTTCCTGTAGTTGTATAATCTGTAGTAGTAGTGGGCATAGCATCCCAGAGTAGTGTTGTAATACTAGTATAGTTAGTGGGCTAGGGTGCCAGAAGGCCAGCATCCCAGAGTGCCTCTTACTGTCCCACCTGTATACTTTAACATGATGTTATATAGTATAGTTATATAGTATTGCCCTGGGCTAGAGGGACTGGTAGTGATATTGTAATACTAGTAGTAGTAACTGGGCTAGTATCCCAGAGTCGCCTCTTCATAGTTAGTAAGTACTGTTATACTAGTAGTAGTATACTGGTTGAGTTGATACTAAATAGTAAGGCCACTATAGTAGTAATTACTAGTAGTAGTTCTGGGCTAGGGGACTATAGATACAGTAGTAGAACTGGTACTATGCAGTAATACTCTAGTAGTAGTGGGCTAGGGGACTGGTAGTAATTATATAGTTACTAGGTGTAGTGGAGTATTGTAGAGTACTAGTAGTATATTTCTGCTAGTTATATCCACTGGTAGTGTAGAACTAGTATATAGAATAGTTGGTATAATACTGTATAGTGGGCTAGTACCTGTGCCAAACACCCTGAGGTCATGGGAATATAGTATCCCAGAGTTATTACTGTTGTTGGATCACAGAAGCACATAGTTATATAGCATCCCAGAGTCGCCTAGTATAGTATAGTTACCTAGAAGGCCAGCATCCCAGGTGCCTCTTCACTGAACTGTCAGGAACTCTGCCTCAGGAAGGCCAGCACAGAGTTTGCTTCTTTACTGCTTGACGTTGAAAAACATGTGTAACATAAGTGCCAGCATAGTCTCCACTGTTGACGTTGGAGGATATCAAAATAAAGGCCAGCATCCCAGCTGCCCGCCTCTTCACTGTGACGTTGAGACTGGACACAGGAACTCTGCCTAGAAGGCCAGCATCCCAGAGTCGCCTCTTCACTGTTGACGTTGAGACTGGACACAGGAACTCTGCCTAGAAGGCCAGCATCCCAGAGTCGCCTCTTCACTCTGACTTTGAGACTGGACACAGGAACTCTGCCTAGAAGGCAGCATCCCAGAGTCGCCTCTTCACTGTTGAAGGTGAGAGATTATTTAATGGAGCTGCCAGTTGAGGACTTGTGAGGCATCTGTTTCTCAAACTAGACACTCTAATGTGGACCAGGGGCCTACTCCTCTTTCCATTCTGGTTAGAGCCAGTGTGTGCTTGAGAAGGGAGTAGTAGAAGGGAACGAGATCTTCAGTTTCTTGTCCTCTCACATGGAATAGCCTTCATTTCTCAGAACAATAATAGATTGACAAGTTGCATTAGTTTCAGAAGAAAGTTCTTTGTTTCTGGCCATTTTTGAGCCTGTAATCAAACCCACAAAGCTGACGCCCAGATACTCAATAGTATAGTACCAGGTTTTATTTATTAATTATTAAAGTTTTCAGCTGTGCTAACATAATTGCAAAATGGTTTTCTAATGATCAATTAGCCTTTTAAAATGCTAAAGAGTAACACAATGTGCCATTGGAAGACAGGAGTGATGGTTGCTGATAATGGGCCTCTGTAGATATTCCATAAAAAATAGTTTAGCTACAATAGTATTTTACAACTATAGTAATGTCTACACTGTATTTCTGATCAACTTGATGTTAGTTTTAATGGAGTATAGCAACCGGATAGAGTATAGACGGTATAGTATAGAAGAGTGTGAAAGTGTGTGTGTGTTTGTATAGTGTGTTGTGTGTCTGTTTGTAGTCTGTTCTATAGTGTGTCTGTATGTGTGTGTGTTGAGTGTTTGTCTCCAGCGTCTCGTGTTTTTGCCCTGGGCCTGAACACGGTGCACTATAGCACGACAGAAACTGTTGTAAAAAATAAGGGTGAAATGACTCAGTTAGTGTTCTGACCTGCAGAACAAGTAAACCTATGCAGGTCTTGATGTCTGGCGTTGCTAGTACATCTGCCAAGATCCACTGGTGGTGATGTGTCCTAAATGGCACCCTATTCCCTGTGACCCTGGTAGGGAATATGATGCTATTTGGGAGGCAGAGTAGTCATCAGACGTGTCTATATTTATAGTCAAAGTCAGATAGTCTAAGTATACTTATCTATTCGCTTTTGAAAAGTAGCCCCATAAATGTTAGAGTGTACTTTATTGGTCGTATAAAAGGCTCACCAAGAGAGTATCATATAACAGAACTGAGTCCTGAGAACTAGTTGGAATTAAACTGCAAACTACATGGCAGAGAGAGAGAGAGAGAGAGATTTTTTTGGTTGCAGGGGGGTCATCCTGTGATTACAAGTCAATGTTTATCCAGTAGGTCATAATCAAAGAGAGAACAGAGATTAGTGATAGGAGGAGGATGTAGAGAGGGGGAGGACTTCAAACGGCCAGGCCAGGGATGTTCTGACACAGACGGACGAGCTCATCCCTCTCTCATCTCTCTCTCTCAGCTGTTGTTTGGTGGTGACCTAACAGGCTTCTCCCCCAAGCCGACTCATGTCCTGCCAACAGAGGGGCTTTGCCTCTTGTTTGACCTCTGGGTTGAGAATTCCCCCCACCCCACTGCTGTACTGTCAAGCAGGCTGGGCCATATCAGGGACGTACTGGGCCATATCAGGGATGTACTGGGTCATATCAGAGCCATATCTGGGCCATATGAAGGCAATATTAGAGCCATATCAGGGCCATTTAACAGCCATATTAAGAGTCATATTAGAGCCATATCATGGCCATATTCGAGCCATATCTGGGCCATATGAAGGCAATATTAGAGCCAAATCAGGGCCATATAGGGCCATTTAACAGTCATATTAGAGCGATATTCGAGCCATATTAGAGCCAAATCAGGGCCGTATTAGAGCCATATCTGGGCCATATCAGGGCCATTTAACAATAATATTAGAGCCATATTCGAGCCATATTAGAGTCATATTAGAGTCATATTAGAGTCATATCAGAGCCATATTAGAGCCATATTAGAGTCATATTAGAGTCATATTAGAGCCATATTAGAGCCATATTAGAGTCATTAGAGCCATATCAGAGTCATATTAGAGCCATATCAGAGTCATATCAGAGCCATATCAGAGTCATATTAGAGCCATATTTGAGCCATATTAGAGCCATATTTGAGCCATATCAGAGTCATATTAGAGCCATATTAGAGCCATATCAGAGCCATATTTGAGCCATATCAGAGCCATATTTGAGCCATATTGGAGTCATATTAGAGCCATATCAGAGTCATATTAGAGCCATATCAGAGTCATATTAGAGCCATATCAGAGTCATATTAGAGCCATATCAGAGTCATATTAGAGCCATATCAGAGTCATATTAGAGCCATATCAGAGTCATATTAGAGCCATATTTGAGTCATATTAGAGCCATATCAGAGTCATATTAGAGCCATATCAGAGTCATATTAGAGCCATATCAGAGTCATATTAGAGTCATATTAGAGCCATATCAGAGTCATATTAGAGCCATATCAGAGTCATATTAGAGCCATATCAGAGTCATATTAGAGCCATATCAGAGTCATATTAGAGCCATATTTGAGCCATATTTGAGTCATATTTGAGTCATATTAGAGCCATATCAGAGTCATATTAGAGCCATATTAGAGCCATATCAGAGTCATATTAGAGTCATATTAGAGCCATATTTGAGTCATATTAGAGCCATATCAGAGTCATATTAGAGCCATATCAGAGTCATATTAGAGCCATATCAGAGTCATATCAGAGTCATATTTGAGCCATATTGGAGTCATATTAGAGCCATATCAGAGTCATATTAGAGCCATATCAGAGTCATATTAGAGCCATATCAGAGTCATATTAGAGCCATATCAGAGTCATATTAGAGCCATATTAGAGTCATATTTGAGCCATATCAGAGTCATATTAGAGCCATATCAGAGTCATATTAGAGCCATATCAGAGTCATATTAGAGCCATATCAGAGTCATATTAGAGTCATATTAGAGTCATATTAGAGCCATATTAGAGCCATATTAGAGCCATATCAGAGTCATATCAGAGCCATATTAGAGCCATATCAGAGTCATATTAGAGTCATATTAGAGCCATATTTGAGTCATATTAGAGCCATATCAGAGTCATATTAGAGCCATATCAGAGTCATATTAGAGCCATATCAGAGTCATATCAGAGTCATATTTGAGCCATATTGGAGTCATATTAGAGCCATATCAGAGTCATATTAGAGCCATATCAGAGTCATATTAGAGCCATATCAGAGTCATATTAGAGTCATATTATAGCCATATTTGAGTCATATTAGAGCCATATCAGAGTCATATTAGAGCCATATCAGAGTCATATTAGAGCCATATCAGAGTCATATTAGAGCCATATTTGAGCCATATTAGAGCCATATTTGAGCCATATCAGAGTCATATTAGAGCCATATCAGAGTCATATTAGAGCCATATTTGAGCCATATTAGAGCCATATTTGAGTCATATTAGAGCCATATCAGAGTCATATTAGAGCCATATTAGAGCCATATCAGAGTCATATTAGAGTCATATTAGAGCCATATTTGAGTCATATTAGAGCCATATCAGAGTCATATTAGAGCCATATCAGAGTCATATCAGAGCCATATCAGAGTCATATTAGAGCCATATCAGAGTCATATTAGAGCCATATCAGAGTCATATTAGAGCCATATCAGAGTCATATTAGAGCCATATCAGAGTCATATTAGAGCCATATTTGAGCCATATCAGAGTCATATTTGAGCCATATCAGAGTCATATTAGAGCCATATCAGAGTCATATTAGAGCCATATCAGAGTCATATTAGAGCCATATCAGAGTCATATTAGAGCCATATCAGAGTCATATTAGAGCTATATGTGAGCGATATTAGAGCCATATTTGAGTCATATTAGAGCCATATCAGAGTCATATTAGAGCCATATTAGAGCCATATCAGAGTCATATTAGAGTCATATTAGAGCCATATTTGAGTCATATTAGAGTTCCATATCAGAGTCATATTAGAGCCATATCAGAGTCATATCAGAGCCATATCAGAGCCATATCAGAGTCATATTAGAGCCATATCAGAGTCATATTAGAGCCATATCAGAGTCATATTAGAGCCATATCAGAGTCATATTAGAGCCATATCAGAGTCATATTAGAGCCATATTTGAGCCATATCAGAGTCATATTAGAGCCATATCAGAGTCATATTAGAGCCATATCAGAGTCATATTAGAGCCATATCAGAGTCATATTAGAGCCATATCAGTCATATTAGAGCCATATTTGAGCCATATTAGAGCCATATCAGAGTCATATTAGAGCCATATCCGTCATATTAGAGCCATATTTGAGCCATATTAGAGTCATATTAGAGTCATATTAGAGCCATATTAGAGCCATATCAGAGCCATATTAGAGCCATATCAGAGCCATATCAGAGTCATATCAGAGTCATATTCGAGCCATATTCGAGTCATATTAGAGCCATATCAGAGCCATATCAGAGCCATATCAGAGTCATATCAGAGTCATATCAGAGTCATATTAGAGCCATATCAGAGTCATATCAGAGTCATATTAGAGCCATATCAGAGTCATATTAGAGCCATATTTGAGCCATATCAGAGTCATATTTGAGCCATATCAGAGTCATATTAGAGCCATATCAGAGTCATATTAGAGCCATATCAGAGTCATATTAGAGCCATATCAGAGTCATATTAGAGCCATATTTGAGCCATATTAGAGCCATATTTGAGTCATATTAGAGCCATATCAGAGTCATATTAGAGCCATATTAGAGCCATATCAGAGTCATATTAGAGCCATATCAGAGTCATATTAGAGTCATATTAGAGTCATATTAGAGCCATATTAGAGCCATATTAGAGCCATATTAGAGCCATATTAGAGCCATATCAGAGTCATATTAGAGTCATATTAGAGCCATATTTGAGTCATATTAGAGCCATATCAGAGTCATATTAGAGCCATATTAGAGCCATATCAGAGCCATATCAGAGTCATATCAGAGTCATATTTGAGCCATATTGGAGTCATATTAGAGCCATATCAGAGTCATATTAGAGCCATATCAGAGTCATATTAGAGCCATATCAGAGTCATATTAGAGCCATATCAGAGTCATATTAGAGTCATATTATAGCCATATTTGAGTCATATTAGAGTCATATTAGAGCCATATCAGAGTCATATTAGAGCCATATTAGAGCCATATCAGAGTCATATTAGAGCCATATTTGAGCCATATTAGAGCCATATTAGAGCCATATCAGAGTCATATTAGAGCCATATCAGAGTCATATTAGAGCCATATTTGAGCCATATTAGAGCCATATTTGAGCCATATCAGAGTCATATTAGAGCCATATCAGAGTCATATTAGAGCCATATTTGAGCCATATTAGAGCCATATTTGAGTCATATTAGAGCCATATCAGAGTCATATTAGAGCCATATTAGAGCCATATCAGAGTCATATTAGAGTCATATTAGAGCCATATTTGAGTCATATTAGAGCCATATCAGAGTCATATTAGAGCCATATCAGAGTCATATCAGAGCCATATCAGAGTCATATTAGAGCCATATCAGAGTCATATTAGAGCCATATCAGAGTCATATTAGAGCCATATCAGAGTCATATTAGAGCCATATCAGAGTCATAAAATCAGAGTCATATTAGAGCCATATCAGAGCCATATTAGGGCCATTTATATCAGAGTCATATATTGAGCCATATCAGAGTCATATTAGAGTCAGAGTCATATTAGAGCCATATCAGAGTCATATTAGAGCCATATCAGAGTCATATTAGAGCCATATCAGAGTCATATTAGAGCCATATTTGAGTCATATTAGAGCCATATTTGAGTCATATTAGAGCCATATCAGAGTCATATTAGAGTCATATTAGAGCCATATCAGAGTCATATTAGAGCCATATTAGAGCCATATTTGAGTCATATTAGAGCCATATCAGAGTCATATTAGAGCCATATCAGAGTCATATCAGAGCCATATCAGAGCCATATCAGAGTCATATTAGAGCCATATCAGAGTCATATTAGAGCCATATCAGAGTCATATTAGAGCCATATCAGAGTCATATTAGAGCCATATCAGAGTCATATTAGAGCCATATTTGAGCCATATCAGAGTCATATTAGAGCCATATCAGAGTCATATTAGAGCCATATCAGAGTCATATTAGAGCCATATCAGAGTCATATTAGAGCCATATCAGTCATATTAGAGCCATATTTGAGCCATATTAGAGCCATATCAGAGTCATATTAGAGCCATATCCGTCATATTAGAGCCATATTTGAGCCATATTAGAGTCATATTAGAGTCATATTCGAGCCATATCAGAGTCATATCAGAGTCATATTCGAGCCATATTCGAGTCATATTAGAGCCATATCAGAGCCATATCAGAGTCATATCAGAGTCATATCAGAGTCATATTAGAGTCATATTAGAGTCATATTAGAGCCATATCAGAGTCATATCAGAGTCATATCAGAGTCATATTAGAGCCATATCAGAGTCATATTAGAGCCATATTTGAGCCATATCAGAGTCATATCAGAGTCATATTAGAGTCATATTAGAGTCATATTAGAGCCATATCAGAGTCATATCAGAGTCATATTAGAGCCATATCAGAGTCATATTAGAGCCATATTTGAGCCATATCAGAGTCATATTTGAGCCATATCAGAGTCATATTAGAGCCATATCAGAGTCATATTAGAGCCATATCAGAGTCATATTAGAGCCATATCAGAGTCATATTAGAGCCATATTTGAGCCATATTAGAGCCATATTTGAGTCATATTAGAGCCATATCAGAGTCATATTAGAGCCATATTAGAGCCATATCAGAGTCATATTTGAGTCATATTTGAGCCATATCAGAGTCATATTAGAGCCATATCAGAGCCATATCAGAGTCATATCAGAGCCATATCAGAGCCATATCAGAGTCATATTAGAGCCATATCAGAGTCATATTAGAGCCATATCAGAGTCATATTAGAGCCATATCAGAGTCATATTAGAGCCATATCAGAGTCATATTAGAGCCATATCAGAGTCATATTAGAGCCATATTTGAGCCATATCAGAGTCATATTAGAGCCATATCAGAGTCATATTAGAGCCATATCAGAGTCATATTAGAGCCATATCAGTCATATTAGAGCCATATTAGAGCCATATCAGAGTCATATTAGAGCCATATCAGTCATATTAGAGCCATATTTGAGCCATATCAGTCATATTAGAGTCATATTCGAGCCATATTAGAGCCATATCAGAGTCATATTAGAGCCATATCAGAGCCATATCAGAGCCATATCAGAGTCATATTAGAGCCATATCAGAGCCATATCAGAGTCATATCAGAGTCATATCAGAGTCATATTCGAGCCATATTCGAGTCATATTAGAGCCATATCAGAGCCATATCAGAGTCATATCAGAGTCATATCAGAGTCATATTAGAGCCATATTAGAGCCATATTTGAGCCATATTAGAGCCATATTAGAGTCATATTAGAGCCATATTAGAGCCATATTAGAGCCATATCTGGGCCACTTCTCTTTGTATTGTTAACATCTACAGGTGCAGAAATGCACACTAAAGCACAAGAGAAAAGGGTTGAACCCTGTGTCTTTTGTGTGTCTTAAAACCATTATTACCGTATCAGTCTATGAGCTCTGGTCAGTCTATGAGCTGTGACCAGTCTATTGACTGTGGCCAGTCTATTGACCGTGGCCAGTCTATGAGCTGTGACCAGTCTATGAGTTGTGGCCAGTCTATGAGCTGTGGTAAGTCTATTGTCTGTGGCCAGTCTATTTACTGTGGCCAGTCTATTTACTGTGGTCAGTCTATTAGCTATGGCCAGTCTATAAGCTGTGACCAGTCTATGAGATGTGGCCAGTCTATTGACTGGTCAGTCTATTGTCTGTGGTCAGTCTATGAGCTCTGGTCAGTCTATGAGCTCTGGTCAGTCTATGACCTGTGACCAGTCTATGAGTTGTGGCCAGTCTATTTACTGTGGCCAGTCTATTTACTGTGGCCAGTCTATTGTCTGTGGACAGTCTTTGAGCTGTGGTCAGTCTATTGTCTGTGGCCAGTCTATTGTCTGTGACCAGTCTATGAGCTGTGGTCAGTCTATGAGCTGTGGTCAGTCTATGAGCTGTGGCCAGTCTATTGACTGGTCAGTCTATTGTCTGTGGCCAGTCTATTGACTGTGGCCAGTCTATTGTCTGTGGCCAGTCTATGAGCTCTGGTCAGTCTATGAGCTATGGCCAGTCTATTGACTGTGGCCAGTCTATTGACTGTGGCCAGTCTATTATCTGTGTCCAGTCTATGAGCTGCGGTCAGTCTATGAGCTCTGGTCAGTCTATGAGCTGGGGCCAGTCTATTGTCTGTGGCCAGTCTATTGTCTTGGTCGGTCTATGAGCTGGGGCCAGGCTATTGTCTGTGGCCAGTCTATTGTCTGTGGCTAGTCTATTATCTGTGTCCAGTCTATGAGCTGCAGTCAGTCTATGAATTCTGGTCAGTCTATGAGCTGTGACCAGTCTATGAGCTGGGGCCAGTCTATTGTCTGTGGCTAGTCTATTGTCTGTGTCCAGTCTAAAAGCTGTGGCCAGTCTATTGAATGTGGTCAGTCTATGAGCTGTGGTCAGTCTATTGTCTGTGGTCAGTCTATGAGCTGTGGTAAGTCTATGGGCTGTGGTCAGTCTATGAGCTGTGACCAGTCTATGAGCTGGGGCCAGTCTATTGTCTGTGGCCAGTCTATTGTCTGTGTCCAGTCTAAAAGCTGTGGCCAGTCTATGAGCTGTGGAAAGTCTATGGGCTGTGGTCAGTCTAGCCTGTTGGCTCTAGGCATTGTAATCATCTGTTGAACTGTGGATCCGCAATGATCTGCCAGTGAACTCACACACACACACACACACACACCATCAACAGGAGACCAACGTGTTGTTTTGTTGTGCCAGAGAGAGACAGAGGTTGTGCAACTCCCCCACACTCCAGTCTCCTTGGCTTCCCTTCCTTGTTGTACTGTACGTTCCAGAGGAGTCTGCAATGAGCCCATCCTCCTATAGCTCCTCACACCAGCCTCCTCTGTTTCACTGTCTTGCTGGTTCTCTCATTCTTATTCTCTCTCTCCTCCTCTCTCTCCCCTCTCGCTCTCTCTCCCCTCTCCCTCTCTCTCTCCCTCTCTCTCTCTCTCCCCTCTCCCTCTCTCCTCTCCCTCTCGCTCTCTCTCCCCTCTCCCTCTCGCTTCTCTCCCCTCTCCCTCTCGCTCTCTCTCCCCTCTCCCTCTCGCTCTCTCTCCCCCTCTCCCTCTCTCTCTCCCCCTCTCCTCTCTCTCTCTCCTCTCTCTCTCTCTCCCCTCTCCCTCTCTCTCTCTCTCTCTCTCCCCTCTCCCTCTCGCTCTCTCTCCCCTCTCCCTCTCGCTCTCTCTCCCCTCTCTCTCTCTCGCTCCCCTCTCACACTCTCTCTCTCTCTCCTCCTCTCCCTAGCTCTTCCCCTCTCTCTCTCCCCCTCTCCCTCTCTCTCGCTCCCCTCTCACACTCTCTCTCTCTCCTCTCCCTAGCTCTTCCCCCCCCTCTCTCTCTCCCCCTCTCCCTCTCTCTCTCTCCCCTCTCCCTCTCTCTCTCTCCCCTCTCCCTCTAGCTCTCCCCTCTCCCTCCTCTCTCCCCTCTCACTCTCTCTCTCTCCTCCTCTCCCTAGCTCTTCCCCCTCTCTCTCTTGCTCTCTCCTCTCTTTCTCCTCCTCCCTTCCTCTCTCAGCATATAAACGTGTATTTAGTTTTGAGTCAAGGCCAGGTTGGTTTCTTCTGCAATTAAGGGCTTTTGTTTTTCAATGGTTCCACTTCCTCCCCCCGTCCCTCGTTCCCTCCCTCCCCACGTCCCTCGTTCCCTCCCTCCCCCGTCCCTCGTTCCCTCCCTCCCCACGTCCCTCGTTCCCTCCCTCCCCCGTCCCTCGTTTCCCTCCCTCCCCCGTCCCTCGTTCCCTCCCTCCCCCCGTCCCTCGTTCCCTCCCTCCCCCGTCCCTCGTTCCCTCCCTCCCCCCGTCCCTCGTTCCCTCCCTCCCCCCCCGTCCCTCGTTTCCCTCCCCCCGTCCCTCGTTCCCTCCCTCCCCCCGTCCCCCGTTCCTCCCTCCCCGTCCCTCCCTCCCCCTCCCTCCCCCCCCGTCCCTCGTTCCCTCCCTCCCCCGTCCCTCGTTCCCTCCCTCCCCCCGTCCCTCGTTCCCTCCCTCCCCCCGTCCCTCGTTCCCTCCCTCCCCCGTCCCTCGTTCCCTCCCTCTCCCCGTCCCTCGTTCCCTCCGTCCCTCGTTCCCTCCCTCCCCCCCCGTCCCCTCGTTCCCTCACTCCCCCGTCCCCTCGTTCCCTCCCTCCCCCCGTCCCTCGTTCCCTCCCTCCCCCGTCCCTCGTTCCCTACCTCCCCCGTCCCTCGTTTTCCTCCCTCCCTCTCTAGTTTCACTCTTATGAACAGAATCGTTGTTTCCAGTGGTGCTTTCATCACGTTGATATTCCTCAGTCTTCAACACAACGACTGGTTTTAACGTTTGAGGAGAGACAGTGTTGTTTCTCCCTCCGTGGTCACTGGGAGCAGGAGTCATGGGACAGCAGGAGTCACCAAGCTATACATATACACCCCAAAATGGCACCCTAATCCCTATATAGAGCACTACTTTTGATAATCTAGTGCACTACGTTTGACAAGGGTCTATAGGGCTCTGGCTAAAGGTATTGTACTAAATAGGGAATTTGCGATCCTGCCGTCCTGTGGAGCCTGACTGACTGACTGACTGACTGTCAGTTACAAGTGACTGTGTACCTCCTCCACTCTAGAGAACCCCCACTCTGTGTCCTGTCACTCCTCCTCTGTGTCGAAAGACACTCTGTGAACCCTTCACTGTCTCTCTGTTTCAGATTTACAGGAACTCTTCATTGTCTCTCTGTTTCAGATTTACAGGAACCCTTCACTGTCTCTCTGTTTCAGATTTACAGGAACTCTTCATTGTCTCTCTGTTTCAGATTTACAGGAACCCTTCACTGTCTCTCTGTTTCAGATTTACAGGAACTCTTCACTGTCTCTCTGTTTCAGATTTACAGGAACTCTTCACTGTCTCTCTGTTTCAGATTTACAGGAACTCTTCCGTCTCTCTGTTTCAGATTTACAGGAACTCTTCACTGTCTCTCTGTTTCAGATTTACAGGAACTCTTCACTGTCTCTCTGTTTCAGATTTACAGGAACTCTTCACTGTCTCTCTGTTTCAGATTTACAGGAACTCTTCACTGTCTCTCTGTTTCAGATTTACAGGAACTCTTCACTGTCTCTCTGTTTCAGATTTACAGGAACTCTTCACTGTCTCTCTGTTTCAGATTTACAGGAACTCTTCACTGTCTCTCTGTTTCAGATTTACAGGAACTCTTCCGTCTCTCTGTTTCAGATTTACAGGAAGTCTTCCTGTCGTGTTCCTCTGTGATTCCTCACGCACACTTTTCCATCTTTTTGCTCTGAGGCACCTTTAGTACTTGGAACAGCCATCATCTTAGCTCCCCCGTGATCCGGTGGTTTTTTATTTTTACATCAGACGTATTGGAGTCACCTGAAGAATAGACTTAAAAATGTGTGTCTACTTACGTTTCGGGGCGAGGAGCGAGAGAACAAAGATGTCCAGTGTTTTCCAGAAGGAGCACCATGTCTGATGTCACTTGCATGTGTGTGTGTGCGTGCGTGCGTGGGTGTGTTTAGAGGTTACCTAATCCTGTAGCAGTGGTCTTTAATAAAATAGAGAAGCAGGTCACAGACAGTCTGGGCCAGAGTGGGTAACATCAGAGAGATGACAGATAGACTGGGCCAGAGTGGGTAACATCAGAGAGATGACAGACTGACTGGGCCAGAGTGGGTAACATCAGAGAGATGACAGACTTACTGGGCCAGAGTGGGTAACATCAGAGAGATGACAGACTGACTGGGCCAGAGTGGATAACATCAGAGAGATGACAGACTGACTGGGCCAGAGTGGGTAACATCAGAGAGATGACAGACTGACTGGGCCAGAGTGGGTAACATCAGAGAGATGACAGACTGGGCCAGAGTGGGTAACATCAGAGAGATGACAGACTGACTGGGCCAGAGTGGGTAACATCAGAGAGATGACAGACTGACTGGGCCAGAGTGGGTAACATCAGAGAGATGACAGATAGACTGGGCCAGAGTGGGTAACATCAGAGAGATGACAGACTGACTGGGCCAGAGTGGGTAACATCAGAGAGATGACAGACTGACTGGGCCAGAGTGGGTAACATCAGAGAGATGACAGATAGACTGGGCCAGAGTGGGTAACATCAGAGAGATGACAGACTGACTGGGCCAGAGTGGGTAACATCAGAGAGATGACAGACTGACTGGGCCAGAGTGGGTAACATCAGAGAGATGACAGACTGACTGGGACAGAGTGGGTAACATCAGAGAGATGACAGACTGACTGGGCCAGAGTGGGTAACATCAGAGAGATGACAGATAGACTGGGCCAGAGTGGGTAACATCAGAGAGATGACAGATAGACTGGGCCAGAGTGGGTAACATCAGAGAGATGACAGATAGACTGGGCCAGAGTGGGTAACATCAGAGAGATGACAGATAGACTGGGCCAGAGTGGGTAACATCAGAGAGATGACAGTCTGGGCCAGAGTGGGTAACATCAGAGAGATGACAGACAGTCTGGGTCAGAGTGAATAACATCAGAGAGATGACAGACAGACTGGGCCAGAGTGGGTAACATCAGAGAGATGACAGACTGGGCCAGAGTGGGTAACATCAGAGAGATGACAGATAGACTGGGCCAGAGTGGGTAACATCAGAGAGATGACAGATAGACTGGGCCAGAGTGGGTAACATCAGAGAGATGACAGATAGACTGGGCCAGAGTGGGTAACATCAGAGAGATGACAGATAGACTGGGCCAGAGTGGGTAACATCAGAGAGATGACAGACACCACTAAAGGACCAGACAGTCATACCCCTCCCACCACTAAAGGTTGAGACAGTCATACCCCTCCCACCACTAAAGGTTGAGACAGTCAAACCCCTCCCACCACTAAAGGTTGAGACAGTCATACCCCTCCCACCACTAAAGGTTGAGACAGTCAAACCCCTCCCATCACTAAAGGTTGAGACAGTCATACCCCTCCCATCACTAAAGGTTGAGACAGTCATACCCCTCCCACCACTAAAGGTTGAGACAGTCAACCCCCTCCCATCACCAAAGGTTGAGACAGTCAAACCCCTCCCATCACTAAAGGTTGAGACAGTCATACCCCTCCCATCACTAAAGGTTGAGACAGTCATACCCTCCCACCACTAAAGGTCCAGACAGTCATACCCCTCCCACCACTAAAGGTTGAGACAGTCATACCCCTCCCACCACTAAAGGTTGAGACAGTCAAACCCCTCCCACCACTAAAGGTTGAGACAGTCATACCCCTCCCACCACTAAAGGTTGAGACAGTCATACCCCTCCCACCACTAAAGGTTGAGACAGTCAAACCGCTCCCACCACTAAAGGTTGAGACAGTCAAACCCCTCCCATCACTAAAGGTTGAGACAGTCATACCCCTCCCACCACTAAAGGTTGAGACAGTCAAACCCCTCCCACCACTAAAGGTCCAGACAGCCTTGAACACCGAACACATGACATCTGTGAAGTGGTCTGGGGTCTGCAGCAGAGAAAAGACAGCCCTTCCCTCTCTCTCCCTCCCTCCCTCCTCTCTCTCTCTCTCTCTCTCTCTCTCTCTCTCTCTCTCTCTCTCCATCCCACACACACACACACACACACACACACACACACACACACACACACACACACACACTGTACATACACACACACTGTACATACACACACATACACACATACTGTACACACACACACACACACATACTGTACATACACACACATACACACATACTGTACATACACACACACACACACACATACACATACACATGCTGCACACACACACGGCATCCCCATCCACCCGTCCCTCCATCCATCCATCTCCCACAGTGTGGTCTGGCTCGGCCCACAGTCTGCCCTCCACGTGTAATTATCTAAGCTTATGGTAGAGAAATTAACATTCAATTCTGTGGCAAGAGCTCTGGTGGACATTCCTGCAGTCAGCGTGCCAATTGTACTCTCCCTCAGAACTTGAGATATCTGTGACATTTTGTTGCTTGACGAAACTTCACATTTTATTGTCCCCAGCACAAGGTGCACCTGTGTAATGATCACGCTGTTTAATCAGCTCCTTGATATGCCACACCTGTCAAGTGGATGGATTATCTTGAGAAAGGAGAAATGCTCACTAACAGGGATGCAAACTCATTTGTGCATAACATTTGAGAGAAATATTTTTTGTGTGTGTACGGAACATTTCTGGTGTCTTTTATTTCAGCTCATGAAACATGGGACCAACACTTCACATGGTGTGTTTATATTTAAATTCAATACACATGAACACTCACCCTCAATTCAACCATTCAATTAAGATTAAGTCAATAGCACGACATGTCAGTTTTGGGGGATATATGAAGACAAATAGCTGGGAGAATCAGAGACAAGCATGGTGAATGTGTGTGTGTTTGTGTTTAGTGTGACCTGATTAAAGACATCTGCTTGTTTGGGGCCCAGGGAGGGAGGTGTATGACTGTCTTTAGTAGTGGGAGGTGTGGGAGGGAGGTGTTTGACTGTCTTTAGTAGTGGGAGGTGTGGGAGGGAGGTGTGGAGTTGTGCCTCTCTCAGAAGCTGTTTACAGTTAAAACCTGCCTCCTCCTCCACCTCTCCTCCTCCTCCTCCACCTCCCTCCTCCTCCACATCTCCTCCTCCTCCACCTCTCTCCTCCTCCTCCATCTCCTCCTCCTCCACCTCTCCTCCTCCACCTCTCCTCCTCCTCCCCTCTCCTCCACCTAGCCTGTCTTCCTCCTCTCCTCCTCCTGTCCTCTCCGCCTCTCCTCTCTTCCTCCACCTCTCCTCCTCTCCTCCTCCACCTCTCCTCCTCTCTCTCCCTCTTCCTCTCTCTCTCCATCATTCTCCCTCCCTCACTCCCTCTCTTTCTCCCTCCCTCTCTCTCCTCCTCTCTGCTGGGTAATATACAGTGTGTTTCAAGTCTAACCCTGACACCCAGCAGAGAGGAGAGGGAGAAAGGGGAGAGGGAGAAAGGGGAAGGGAGGGAGAGAGAGAAGAGAAGGAGAGGGACGACTACGCCGCACACCTAAACGCATGCAGATGTGCCTCAGATTCCTCTTGAGTTGAGCATAGTTTCTTTCTTGTCAAAGGTTCTTTTAAAAAAAATGTCTGTGTTATGGGAAAATATGTTTTCCTGCACCTTATTTGTGGAAAAATCTTCAAAATGTTTTGGTGCCTTTAGGGCCATTCAGAGAGCTGATAGAGGACCTTATTACTGATGAATGTGTTTGGTGCCTTTAGATTCTTTAGGGCTTGTGAGCCATTCAGAGAGCTGATAGAAGGACCTTATTACTGATGAATGTGTTTGTGCCTTTAGGGCCATTCAGAGAGCTGATAAATGACCTTATTACTGATGAATGTGTTTGGTGCCTTTAGGGCCATTCAGAGAGCTGATAAATGACCTTATTACTGATGAATGTGTTTGGTGCCTTTAGGGCCATTCAGAGAGCTGATAAATGACCTTATTACTGATGAATGTGTTTGGTGCCTTTAGGGCCATTCAGAGAGCTGATAAATGACCTTATTACTGATGAATGTGTTTGGTGCCTTTTTCAGAGAGCTGATAGAGGACCTTATTACTGATGAATGTGTTTGGTGCCTTTAGGGCCATTCAGAGAGCTGATAAATGACCTTATTACTGATGAATGTGTTTGGTGCCTTTAGGGCCATTCAGAGAGCTGATAAATGACCTTATTACTGATGAATGTGTTTGGTGCCTTTAGGGCCATTCAGAGAGCTGATAGAGGACCTTATTACTGATGAATGTGTTTGGTGCCTTTAGGGCCATTCAGAGAGCTGATAGAGGACCTTATTACTGATGAATGTGTTTGGTGCCTTTAGGGCCATTCAGAGAGCTGATAAATGACCTTATTACTGATGAATGTGTTTGTGCCTTTAGGGCCATTCAGAGAGCTGATAGGGACCCTGATGAATGTGTTTGGTGCCTTTAGGGCCATTCAGAGAGCTGATAGAGGACCTTATTACTGATGAATGTGTTTGGTGCCTTTAGGGCCATTCAGATGAAGCTGATAAATGACCTTATTACTGATGAATGTGTTTGGTGCCTTTAGGGCCATTCAGAGAGCTGATAGAGGACCTTATTCCTGATGAATGTGTTTGGTGCCTTTAGGGCCATTCAGAGAGCTGATAAATGACCTTATAGGGCCATTCAGAGCTGATGACCTTATTCCTGATGAATGTGTTTGGTGCCTTTAGGGCCATTCAGAGAGCTGATAAAGACCTTAGGACCTTATTACTGATGACCTTATTAATGTGTTTATGATTCTTCCTGCTTGTATTTTCTATGTATCATTTGCAGTGTGTTCTTCTGTAATGTTGGTAATGCAGGACTCATCTGTAAAACAGACCTTGGTCTCAGTATGACTCCCTGAAGAAAATAAAAGGTTAAATAAAAAAATAATATTAAGAAAATGATTATTTATGCTGATGCTTGTGACATCATACTCTCAGAACCCCATTTGGGTTCCATCTGAGACCAGACCATGTGACACAGTGGGGAGATTCAGGTAGAGACCAGACCAGACCAGACCAGACCATGTGACTCCAGACCATGTGACAGTGGGAGATTCAGGTAGAGACCAGACCAGACCATGTGACTCAGTGGGGAGATTCAGGTACAGACCAGACCATGTGACTCAGTGGGGAGATTCAGGTAGAGACCAGACCAGACCATGTGACTCAGTGGGGAGATTCAGGTAGAGACCAGACCAGACCATGTGAGTCAGTGGGGAGATTCGGGTAGAGACCAGACCAGACCATGTGACTAGAGACCAGACCAGTGACACAGTGGGAGATCAGGTAGAGACCAGACCAGGCCAGTGTAGTGGGGAGATTCCAGACCAGGCCAGACCATGTGACTCAGTGGGGAGATTCAGGTAGAGACCAGAGACCAGACTCAGTGGGGGAGATTCAGACACCAGACACTACTTAAAGTGGATTGATTGATTCAGGTAGAGAAGACCAGGCCAGACCATGTGACTCAGTGGGGAGATTCAGGTAGAGACCAGACCAGACACCAGACACTACTTTCTGGATTGATTGTTAAAATAGAACAGGGAGCAACAGCACCCTATTCTCTAGATAGAACAGGGAGCAACAGCACCCTATTCTCTAGATAGAACAGGGAGCAACAGCACCCTATCCTCTAGGTAGAACAGGGAGCAACAGCACCCTATTCTCTAGATAGAACAGGGAGCAACAGCACCATATTCTCTAGATAGAACAGGGAGCAACAGCACCCTATTCTCTAGATAGAACAGGGAGCAACAGCACCCTATTCTCTAGATAGAACAGGGAGCAACAGCACCCTATCCTCTAGATCAGGGGTGTCAAACATACGGCCCGCGGGCCGGAACCGGCCCCCAAGGAGGTTCGATCAGGCCCGCAGGATAATTTGAAAGTGGAAAAAATGCATAAAAGACATGGAATTAATATTTTTAATTCGCTGCAATTCATGGATTATCCGCTAAGGGGCGCACTCTTTCCATCAGAGTAGAAGACAAGCCGCATCACTGAGACAGACTGAAAACAGCAGACGGTATCAATGCGCCATCTGCTGCTTGTTACGACGTTGTTAATACCTTGGTCTCTACCTCTCCGCTACACCCTCATTAGCCAAAATGTCGTTATCCAAACGGAGAAAAGTAGATAAGGAGTGTAGAATTTTCAAAGAAAAATGGACCACGTCCTATTTATTTACAGAGATGCACGGAAAACCTTTGTGCTTGGTGTGTTTGCAACAAGTTTCGGTATTGAAGGAATATAATATTCACGCCACTACGAGACTCATCACAGCGAAAAATATGACGGCTTGCAAGGACAACTGAGAAGAGATAAGATTAACGAATTGCTGGCGGGTCTGAGGAAACAGCAGTCAACTTTCATCCAGAGCCGAGAAGTCAGTGAAGCAGCGGTAAAAGCCAGCTACCTAATTGCTAGCGAAATAGCATTAGCATCGAAGCCGTATTCCGACGGTGACTTTGTTAAACGATGCATGATGAAGGCGGCTGAACTTGTATGTCCCGAGAAGCGACAAGCTTTTGCCAATATTAGCCTGACGAGGAATACTATAGCAGAGAGGATTTCGGAACTATCGGCAGATTTAGACAGTCAATTGAAACAGAGAGTCAAGTCATTTATTGCATTTTCCGTGGCAATTGACGAGAGCACTGACATCACAGACGTGGCCCAACTGGCCATATTTATTCGAGGAGTTGATGAGACATTGACTGTTACTGAAGAGTTTCTTGAGTTGGTGCCAATGATGGACACCACAACAGCCGAGGACATTTTCGGCTCTGTCGTTGCTGCATTGGACAGAGTTGGAGTGGACTGGTCCCGCTGTCAGCCTGGCTACAGACGGCGCGCCATCCATGGTCGGAAAGAAAGCAGGTGTCGCGACAAAGTTCAAAGACAAAGTACAAGCCCTTAATGGAGGAGATCGTTTCTGGACATTTCACTGTATTTTGCACCAGGAGGCATTGTGTTGCAAGTCGCTGAAAATGGACCACGTCATGGAGGTGGTTCGCACTGTAAATTTCATCCGGTCCAGAGGTCTGAACCATCGTCAGTTTGACAAACTTCTCAGCGACAGCAACATTACCCACAGCCTGCCATACCACACTGAAATGAGATGGTTAAGCCGAGGCGCTGTGCTGAGGCATTTCTTTGATCTACGAGAGGAAATCTGACAGTTCATGGAGAAAAAAGGAAAACCGGTGTTGGAATTACAATCTCAGGAATGGCTACGGGACCTTGCATTCTTGGTTGATATTACTGAACACTTGAACAATCTGAACAAAATGTTGCAAGGCCGCAAAAAGTTGTCACACAGTTTTCTGACAACATACATGCATTTAAGTTGAAGCTGACTTTGTGGGAGATGCAACTGGCAAATGGCAACCCTGCTCATTTCCCCTGTCTGAGAGATGTGTGTGACCAGACCTGATGCGGACATGAAACGGTACAAAGACAAAATTGCAGGACTACTGCGGGAGTTTGAGAAACGTTTTCAGGTATTTGGTGAACTTGAGACAGAATTTTCAGTTTTTCGCTCACCTTTCACAGTTAAAGCTTCTGATCTGCCAGTCGAAATTCAGCTAGAGATAATTGATTTGCAGTGTGATGCAGATTTGAAGGGCAAATTTGCCTCTGTAGGTCTGGACAGATTTTATCAGTATCTCGACCAGGGTACCCCAAATTAACAGCCCTGGCTGCTAAAATTTTGTGCATGTTTGGGACAACCTACCTTTGTGAACAAATTTTCTCAGTGATGAATATCAATAAAAACAAAAATGGTTCAAGGCTCACAAACAAGCACTTAAATGACATTCTGAAAGTGACAGCTAGTCAGGACATGACACCTGGTGTTGATGCACTTGTACAGGCCAAAAGATGCCAAGTTTCAGGAACAAATACAAGTCCAGACTAGACTAACACCTTTAAAATGCTGCCTTAGATACTGTTTGCATTGAAAGAATACAGCTCTGTGAAGATGAATCCTTACTGTGGTGATTTAAAAAATGTGCACTTTAATGTTAGTCAGCAGCTTCAAAACAAAAGTTGTGTGATGGAATTCTACTGTTCATACAACTCCACAAATTTTCAATTTCGTGGAGCAGTGTAGCAGAGTATGGTATAATTTTAATGGTCCGCCCACTTGACATCTCCCTAGGCCGTATGTGGCCCACGATGCGAAATGAGTTTGACACCCCTGCTCTAGATAGAACAGGGAGCAACAGCACCCTATCCTCTAGATAGAACAGGGAGCAACAGCACCCTATCCTCTAGATAGAACAGGGAGCAACAGCACCCTATCCTCTAGATAGAACAGGGAGCAAAAGCACCCTATCCTCTAGATAGAACAGGAGCAACAGCACCCTATCCTCTAGATAGAACAGGAGCAACAGCACCCTATTCTCTAGATAGAACAGGGAGCAACAGCACCCTATCCTCTAGATAGAACAGGGAGCAACAGCACCCTATTCTCTAGATAGAACAGGGAGAACTACCAATACGTCTTCAGAAACATGTCACATGTCTTAAGTAGCACCACTCGTCAGGAGACACACACACACCACACACCACACACACACACACACACACACACAAACTCCCTCCTCCAGTTGTGCATGTTTTTGTAATTTTGTCTTTAATCAGTCCCATCCTATCCGACTGGACGTTTCCATCCTGCAAACACACACATGCTCTTGTTGCAAAGCACCTGAAAAGTTTATTCCTTCTTGTTTGGCAGTTTAAATCAAGTTTCATCAAGTTATCTTCTCTATTAACGATTTAGATCAACTCCAATGCTTCTGCAGAAAAAATCCCCCAATCACAATCCTCTGTAGCTCCCTATCAAACCGTTCCATGTGAAACCCCAAGCCTCCATCTCTCAATGCCCAAGTAGAATCAGAACACATGTGAAGTGCATCTTAAATGGCACCCTATTCCCTTTATAGTGCACTATGCTTTTTAACCAAACCCTATGGGATTCAGCCTCTCTCCCTGGAACAGGTCAAGATGACAGAACACATATGTCTGTTTTGATAGATGCACGAGTGACTTTTGTGGGAGTTTGGAGGCAGCTTGAAAGCTTGGCAGTGGTGTCTCTTTCTCTGTCCGCCCCAGACAGTAAAGCATTATAAGCATGCAAATGTTCTCAGTGTTTGTCTCTCTCTCTCTCTCTCTCTCTCTCACTCACTCACTCACTCACTCACTCACTCACTCACTCACTCACTCACTCACTCACTCACTCACTCACTCACTCACTCACTCACTCACTCACTCTCTCATCTCTCCTCCCTCCTTCCCAGATTAGGAAATGCTTCAGCTGTAACTGCTTGTTTTCTCAGTGTCTGGCGTCAAAAAGCTGTAGATTTACTTTACATCTCTCTTTCCTCTCTCCTCCCTCCCCCTCCCTCTCTCTCCTCTCTCTCTTTCTCCTCCCTATCTCTACCCCCTCCTCCTCCCTCCCTCTCTCTCTCTCTCTCTCTCTCTCTCTCTCTCTCTTTCTCCTCCCTATCTCTACCCTCTGTCCTGCCTCTCTTCCTTCCTAGGAGTTTCCACATAGTGAGCTGAAGGGGAGACAGCTCTTAGACCATCACTGTCCCCTAGAGGTAAGTAGAAGAATACATGTTTCTATGTTTCAGACTGGTAAGATATTTACATTTACATTTAAGTCATTTAGCAGACGCTCTTATCCAGAGCGAGTAAATGCTTTCATATGCAGAGCACAGATCTGTCCCGTCATCCACAAAGCGTCTCAGAGTAGTAGCACTGATCTAGGATCTGTCCATATAATATGATCTAAAAGGCTAAACTGATCCTAGGTTGCAAGTTCAAACCCCTGAGTTGACAAGGTACAATCTGTCGTTCTGCCCTGAACAGGCAGTTAACCCACTGTTCCTAGCCGTCATTGAAAATAAGAATTTGTTCTTAACTGACTTGCCTGGTTAAATAAAGGTAAAATTAAATCAAATTAAAATAAGCTCTTAACAATCCCTGGATGCACAGTTAACTACATGACTTGTATGTACAGCTAAATAACAATGTTTGAGTCCACATTCTATATGAGGCCATGATGAAAAACCTATTTCCTAACATATTTCCTAGTCCAAGTGGATGTTTGTAAAAAGTCTTCAATATAGTCTCATGTCTGTTATGTCTCTGTGTTGTTGGGTTCATGACCCCAGGAAGACTAGCTGTCATCATGTCTGTTACGTCTCTGTGTTGTTGGGTTCATGACCCCAGGAAGACTAGCTGTCATCATGTCTGTTACGTCTCTGTGTTGTTGGGTTCATAACCCCAGGAAGACTAGCTGCCATAATGTCTGTTACGTCTCTGTGTTGTTGGGTTCAGGAAGACTAGCTGTCATCATGTCTGTTATGTCTCTCTGTTGTTGGGTTCATGACCCCAGGAAGACTAGCTGTCATCATGTCTGTTACGTCTCTGTGTTGTTGGGTTCATGACCCCAGGAAGACTAGCTGCCATCATGTCTGTTATGTCTCTGTGTTGTTGGGTTCAGGAAGACTAGCTGTCATCATGTCTGTTATGTCTCTGTGTTGTTGTGTTTAGGACCCCAGGAAGACTAGCTGTCATCATGTCTGTTATGTCTCTGTGTTGTTGGGTTCATGTAGGAAGACTAGCTGTCATCATGTCTGTTATGTCTCTGTGTTGTTGTGTTTAGGGACCCCAGGAAGACTAGCTGTCATCATGTCTGTTATAGCGTCTCTGTGTTGTTCATGACCCCAGGAAGACTAGCTGTCATCATGTCTGTTATGTCTCTGTGTTGTTGTGTTTAGGACCCCAGGAAGACTAGCTGTCATCATGTCTGGTATGTCTCTGTGTTGTTGGGTTCAGGAAGACTAGCTGTCATCATGTCTGTTATGTCTCTGTGTTGTTGGGTTCAGGGACCCAGGAAGACTAGCTGTCATCATGTCTGTTATGTCTCTGTGTTGTTGGGTTCAGGACCCCAGAAGACTATTGTCAATCATGTCTGTTATGTCTCTGTGTTGTTGTGTTTAGGACCCCAGGAAGACAGCTGTCATCATGTCTGTTATGCCTGTGTTGTTGGGTTCAGGACCCCAGGAAGACTAGCTGTCATCATGTCTGTTATGTCTCTGTGTTGTTGGGCCGAGAATCTATAGGAAGACTAGCTGTCATCATGTCTGTTATGTCTCTGTGTTGTTGGGTTCAGGAAGACAGCTGTCATCATGTCTGTTATGTCTCTGTGTTGTTGGGTTCAGGGACCCAGGAAGACTAGCTGTCATCATGTCTGTTATGTCTCTGTTGTTGACAGGTCATAGGATTCCCAGGAAGACTAGCTGTCATCATGTCTGTTATGTCTCTGTGTTGTTGGGTTCAGGACCCCAGGAAGACTAGCTGTCATCATGTCTGTTATGTCTCTGTGTTGTTGTGTTTAGGACCCCAGGAAGACTAGCTGTCATCATGTCTGTTATGTCTCTGTGTTGTTGGGTTCAGGAAGACTAGCTGTCATCATGTCTGTTATGTCTCTATGTTGTTGAGTTTAGGACCCCAGGAAGACTAGCTGTCATCATGTCTGTTATGTCTCTGTGTTGTTGGGTTCAGGAAGACTAGCTGTCATCATGTCTGTTATGTCTCTGTGTTGTTGGGTTCAGGAAGACTAGCTGTCATCATGTCTGTTATGTCTCTATGTTGTTGGGTTTAGGATCCCAGGAAGACTAGCTGTCATCATGTCTGTTATGTCTCTGTGTTGTTGGGTTCAGGAAGACTAGCTGTCATCATGTCTGTTATGTCTCTGTGTTGTTGTGTTCAGGAAGACTAGCTGTCATCATGTCTGTTATGTCTCTGTGTTGTTGGGTTCATAACCCCAGGAAGACTAGCTGTCATCATGTCTGTTATGTCTCTGTGTTGTTGTGTTTAGGACCCCAGGAAGACTAGCTGTCATCATGTCTATTATGTCTCTGTGTTGTTGGGTTCATGACCCCATGAAGACTAGCTGTCATCATGTCTGTTATGTCTCTGTGTTGTTGTGTTTAGGACCCCAGGAAGACTAGCTGTCATCATGTCTGTTATGTCTCTGTGTTGTTGGGTTCAT
>NW_027039026.1:0-44868 GCF_034236695.1 Oncorhynchus nerka
GGCCAGGCCAGGAGGGCCAGGCCAGGCTAGGAAGGTCAAATAGAAAATCAGGCCAGGCCAGGCCAGGTCAGGTCAGGCCAGGCCAGGCCAAATCAGGCCAGGTCAGGCCAGGAAGAAAATAGGCCAGGCCAGGCCAGGCCAGGCCAGGCCAGGCCAGGTCAGGGGTCAGGCCAGGGTCAAATAGGCCAGGCCAGGCCAGGGCCAGGTCAGGTCAGGTCAGGCCAGGTCAGGCCAGGCAGGCTCAGGTCAGGTCAGGCCAGGCTCAGGTCAGGGTCAGGGGCCAGGGCAAAATAGGCAAATAGGTCAGGGTCAGGTCAGGTCAGGTCAGGTCAGGGTCAGGGTCAGGTCAGGTCAGGTCAGGCCAGGTCAGGTCAGGTCAGGCCAGGTCAGGTCAGGTCAGGGTCAGGTCAGGTCAGGCCAGGTCAGGTCAGGTCAGGCCAGGTCTCAGGTCAGGTCAGGTCAGGTCAGGCCAGGCCTAAAATAGGCCAGGCCAGGCCAAATCAGGTCAGGTCAGGGTCAGGTCAGGCCAGGTCAGGCTCAGGCTTCAGGCAGGTTCAGGGTCAGGCCAGGCTCAGGCCAGGGCCAGGCCAGGTCAGGGCCAGGTCAGGTCAGGTCAGGCCAGGCCAGGCCAGGTCAGGCCAGGTCAGGTCAGGTCAGGCCAGGGCCAGGCAGGTCAGGGCAGGTCAGGTCAGGCCAGGCCAGGTCAGGAATAGGTCAGGCCAGGAAACAGGTCAGGTCAGGTCAGGGGTCAGGTCAGGTCAGGCCAAATCAGGCCAGGTCAGGGTCAGGTCAGGGTCAGGTCAGGGGTCAGGCCAGGTCAGGGTCAGGCCAGGCCAGGTCAGGGAGGTCAGGCCAGGTCAGGCCAAAGGGGTCAGGCAAATAGGCCAGGTCAGGTCAGGCCAGAAGAAAATAGGTCAGGTCAGGCCAGGCCAGGCCAGGCCAGGCTCAGTAGGCCAGGCCAGGTCAGGTCAGGCCAGGCTTCAGGCTCAGGCCAGGTCAGGCCAGGTCAGGTCAGGCCAGGTCAGGTCAGGCCAGGCCAAGGCCAGGCCAGGCCAGGCCAGGCCAGGCCAGGTCAGGCCAGGTCAGGCCAGGCCAGGTCAGGCCAGGCCAGGGGCCAGGCCAGGTCAGGCCAGGCCAGGTCAGGTCAGGCCAGGCCAGGTCAGGTCAGGGGCCAGGTCAGGCCAGGCCAGGGCCAAAATAGGCCAGGCCAGGCCAGGCCAGGAAGGGTCAGGTCAGGTCAGGTCAGGTCAGGCCAGGTCAGGTCAGGTCAGGTCAGGCTCAGGGGGTCAGGCCAGGTCAGGCCAGGTCAGGTCAGGCCAGGTCAGGTCAGGTCAGGCCAGGTCAGGTCAGGTCAGGTCAGTCAGGGTCAGTCAGGCCATGAAAAAATAGGCCAGGCCAGGCCAGAGGTCAGGCCAGGTCAGGCCAGGCCAGGTCAGTAGGCCAGGACAGACGGGTCAGGTCAGGTCAGGCCCCATTGGCCAGGCCAGGCCAGGTCAGGCCAGGTCAGGGTCAGGCCAGGTCAGGTCAGGCCAGGCCAGGTCAGGCCAGGTCAGGTCAGGTCAGGTCAGGCCAGGTCAGGTCAGCTGAAAATAGGTCCACTCCATCAGGACAGGTCAGGTCAGGCGGGTCAGGTCAGGGCCAGGGGTCAGGCCAGGTCAGGCCAGGTCAGGTCAAATCAGGCCAGGGGCCAGGCTCAGGCCAGGTCAGGTCAGGTCAGGTCAGGCTCAGGTCAGGCCGTCAGGTCAGGCCAGGCAGGTCAGGGTCAGGGTCAGGTCAGGTCAAAAGAGGCCAGGTCAGGTCAGGTCAGGTCAGGTCAGGTCAGGTCAGGCCAAGTCAAGGTCAGGTCAGGCCAGGTAGGCCAGGTCAGGCCAGGCCAGGTCAGGTCAGGTCAGGTCAGTCAGGCCTTCAGGCAGGTCAGGTCAGGCCAGGTCAGGCCAGGTCAGGTAAGGAAATAGGCCAGGCCAGGCTCAGGCCAGGCCAGGCTCAGAACAGGTTAGGTCAGGTAGGCCAGGGTCAGGTCAGGTCAGGCCAGGTCAGGCCAGGTCAGGTCAGGTCAGGTCAGGCCAGGTCAGGCCAGGTCAGGTCAGGCCAGGTCAGGTCAGGCCAGTCAGGCCAGGTCAGGGCCAGGTCAGGTCAGGTCAGGCCAGGTCAGGTCAGGTCAGGTCAGGCCAGGCCAGGTCAGGTCAGGTCAGGCCAGGTCCAGGTCAGGCCAGGCCAGGTCAGGTCAGGTCAGGTCAGGTCAGGTCAGGTCAGGTCAGGTCAGGCCAGGGCCAGGCCAGGCCAGGTCAGGCCAGGTCAGGTCAGGCCAGGCCAGGTCAGGTCAGGCCAGGTCAGGTCAGGTCAGGCCTCAGGTCAGGGGTCAGGCCAGGTCAGGTCAGGTCAGGGTCAGGTCAGGTCAGGTCAGGCAAGGTCAGGCCAGGCCAGGTCAGGTCCAGGTCAGGTCCAGGTCAGGCCAGGTCATTCAGGTCAGGCCAGGCCAGGGCCAGGTCAGGCCAGGTCAGGCCCAGGCTAGGCCAGGTCAGGCAGGTCAGGTCAGGTCAGGGTCAGGCAGGTCAGGCCAGGTCAGGTAGGGTCAGGTCCAAACCAGGTCAGGTCAGTCAGGTCAGGCCAGGTCAGGTCAGGTCAGGCCAGGCCAGGTCAGGTCAGGGTCAGGGTCAGGTCAGGCAGGCCAGGTCAGGCCAGGTCAGGCCAGGTCCAGGCCAGCTCCAGGTCAGGGCCAGGCCAGGCAGGGTCAGGCCAGGCCAGGTCAGGCATAATTCAGGCCAGGTCAGGTCAGGTCAGGCCAGGCCAGGCCAGGCCAGGGTCAGGTCAGGGATCAGGCCAGGTCAGGCCAGGTCAGGTCAGGCCAGGTCAGGCCAGGCCAGGCCAGGCTCAGGCCAGTCAGGCCAGGTCAGGCCAGGTCAGGTCAGGTCAGGTCAGGTAGGCCAGGTCAGGTCAGGCCAGGCAGGTCAGGGTCAGGTCAGGTCAGGCCAGGTCAGGTCAGGGTCAGGTCAGGCAGGTCAGGCCAGGTCAGGCCATCAGGCCAGGCCAGGTCAGGCCAGGCCAGGCCAGGCCAGGTCAGGCCAGGCCAGGCCAGGTCAGGTCAGGTCAGGTCAGGTCAGGCCAGGTCAGGCAGTCAGGCCAGGTCAGGCCATAGGCCAGGCCAGGCAGGTCAGGTCAATCAGGCCAGGCCAGGCCAAAATCAGGCTTCAGGTCAGGTCAGGGCCAGGCCAGGCCAGGCCAGGTCAGGTCAGGTCAGGCCAGGTCAAAATAGGTCAGGTCAGGCCAGGGTCAGGTCAGGTCAGGTCAGGTCAGGGGGTCAGGCCAGGCCAGGTCAGGCCAGGTCAGGCCAGGCTCAGGTCAGGTCAGGCCAGGTCACTGCCAATCAGGCCAGGTCAGGTCAGGTCAGGCCAGGCCAGGTCAGGTCAGGTCAGGCCAGGTCAGGTCAGGTCAGGTCAGGCCATAAATAGGTCAGGCCAGGTCAGGTCAGGCCAGGTCAGGCCAGGCCAGGTCATCAGGTCAGGTCAGGGGTCAGGTCAGGTCAGGTCAGGTCAGGCCAGGTCAGGTCAGGTCAGGTCAGGTCAGGCCAGGCCAGGTCAGGTCAGTCAGGTCAGGTCAGGTCAGGTCAGGTCAGGTCAGGTCAGGCCAGGTCAGGCAAAAAGGCTCAGGTCAGGCCAGGCCAGGTCAGGTCAGGTCAGGTCAGGCCAGGTCAGGGTCAGGTCAACAGGTCAGGCAGGTCAGGTCAGGTCAGGG
Organism: Oncorhynchus nerka; assembly: GCF_034236695.1. Lineage (NCBI taxonomy): Eukaryota > Metazoa > Chordata > Actinopteri > Salmoniformes > Salmonidae > Oncorhynchus > Oncorhynchus nerka. The sequence goes on from NW_027039026.1 coordinate 3,733, forward strand.
TCAGGTCAGGTCAGGTCAGGTCAGGTCAGGCCAGGGTCAGGTCAGGTCAGGTCAGGTCAGGCCAGGTCAGGTCAGGCCAGGCCAGGTCAGGCCAGGTCAGGTCAGGGTCAGGTCAGGTCAGGCCAGGTCAGGTCAGGTCAGGTCAGGTCAGGTCAGGTCAGGTCAGGTCAGGTCAGGTCAGGTCAGGCCAGGTCAGGCCAGGTCAGGCCAGGCCAGGTCAGGTCAGGCAGGTCAGGTCAGGTCAGGTCAGGTCAGGTCAGGTCAGGGCCAGGCCAGGCCAGGTCAGGCCAGGTCAGGTCAGGTCAGGTCAGGTCATGGTCAGTCAGGCCAGGTGAAAATAGGCCAGGTCAGGCCAGGCCAGGTCAGGCCAGGGTCAGGTCAGGCCAGGTCAGGCCAGGTCAGGTCAGGCCAGGCCAGGCAGGTCAGGTCAGGCCAGGTCAGGTCAGGTCAGGTCAGGTCAGGTCAGGCCAGGCCAGGTCAGGTCAGGTCAGGTCAGGCCAGGTCAGGTCAGGTCAGGCCAGGTCAGGTCAATCAGGCCAGGGCAGGTCAGGTCAGGCCAGGCCAGGTCAGGTCAGGCCAGGTCAGGTCAGGTCAGGTCAGGTCAGGTCAGGCAGGTCAGGTTAAATAGGTCAGGTCAGGCCAGGTCTGGTCAGGCCAGGTCAGGTCAGGCAGGTCAGGTCAGGTCAGGTCAGGTCAGGTCAGGTCAGGGTCAGGTCAGTCTGAAAATAGGCCAGGCCAGGTCAGACAGGTCAGGTCAGGTCAGGTCAGGCAGTCAGGTCAGGTCAGGCCAGGTCAGGCCAGGTCAGGTCAGGCCAGGTCAGGCCAGGTCAGGCCAGGGTCAGGGTCAGGTCAGGTCAGGCCAGGTCAGGTCAGGCCAGGCCAGGTCAGAGGCCAGGTCAGGCCATCAGGTCAGGCAGGTCAGGCCAGGTCATATCAGGTCAAAATAGTCAGGCCAGGTCAGGTCAGGTCAGGTCAGGTCAGGTCAGGTCAGGTCAGAATAGGTCAGGTCAGGTCAGGTCAGGTCAGGTCAGGGTCAGGTCAGGTCAGGTCAGGTCAGGTCAGGTCAGGGTCAGGTCAGGTCAGGTCAGGTCAGGTCAGGTCAGGTCAGGTCAGGTCAGGCCAGGGCCAGGCCAAAATAGGTCAGGTCAGGTCAGGCCAGGTCAGGTCAGGCCAGGCCAGGTCAGGTCAGGTCAGGTCAGGTCAGGCCAGGCCAGGGTCAGGTCAGGCCAGGTCAAATCAGGTCAGGTCAGGGTCAGGTCAGGTCAGGTCAGGTCCAGGCCAGGTCAGGTCAGGTCAGGCCAGGCCAGGGGTCAGGCAAATCAGGGGTCAGGCCAGTCAGGCCAGGGTCAGGCTCAGGCCAGGTCAGGTCAGGTCAGGTCAGGTCAGGTCAGGCCAGGTCAGGTCAGGTCAGAAAATCAGGTCAGGTCAGGCCAGGCCAGGCCAGGCCAGGCCAGGTCAGGTCAGGTCCAGGCCCAGGGTCAGGCCAGGTCAGGTCAGGTCAGGTCAGGTCAGGTCAGGTCAGGTCAGGTCAGGTCAGGTCAGGTCAGGTCAGGTCAGGTCAGGCCAGGCCAGGTCAGGTCAGGTCAGGTCAGGTCAGGTCAGGTCAGGTCAGGTCAGGTCAGGTCAGGTCAGGTCAGGTCAGGTCAGGGTCAGGGTCAGGCCAGGTCAGGTCAGGTCAGGTCAGGCCAGGTCAGGTCAGGTCAGGTCAGGTCAGGTCAGGTCAGGTCAGGTCAGGCCAGGTCAGGTCAGGTCAGGTCAGGTCAGGTCAGGTCAGGTCAGGTCAGGTCAGGTCAGGTCAGGTCAGGTCAAATCAGGTCAGGTCAGGCCAGGCCAGGTCAGGTCAGGTCAGGTCAGGTCAGGTCAGGTCAAAGGTCAGGTCAGGTCAGGTCAGGTCAGGTCAGGCCAGGGCCAGGTCAGGTCAGGGTCAGGTCAGGTCAGGCCAGGTCAGGCCAGGTCAGGGTCAGGTCAGGTCAGGCCAGGTCAGGTCAGGCCAGGCTCAGGTCAGGTCAGGTCAGGTCAGGTCAGGCCAGGTCAGGTCAGGTCAGGTCAGGTCAGGTCAGGTCAGGTCAGGCCAGGTCAGGTCAGGAAATCAGGTCAGGTCAGGTCAGGTCAGGTCAGGTCAGGTCAGGTCAGGCCAGGTCAGGCCAGGTCAGGTCAGGTCAGGGTCAGGGTCAGGTCAGGTCAGGTCAGGGTCAGGCAGGTCAGGTCAGGGTCAGGTCAGGCCAGGCCAGGCCAGGCCAGGGGTCAGGCCAGGGCCAGGTCAGGTCAGGTCAGGCCAGGCCAGGTCAGGTCAGGCCAGGTCAGGCCAGGCCAGGTCAGGCCAGGTCAGGCCAGGTCAGGCCAGGCCAGGTGAAAATAGGCCAGGTCAGGCCAGGCCAAAGGTAGGCCAGGCCAGGGTCAGGCCAGGTCAGGTCAGGTCAGGGCCAGGTCAGGTCAGGTCAGGTCAGGCTGAAAAGCCAGGTCAGGTCAGGTCAGGCTGAAAATAGGTCAGGCCAGGCCAGGTCAGGCCAGGCCAGGCCAGGTCAGGTCAGGTCAGGCCAGGTCAGGTCAGGTCAGGCCAGGTCAGGTCAGGTCAGGTCAGGTCAGGTCAGGCAGGCCAAAATAGGTCAGGTCAGGTCAGGTCAGGTCAGGCCAGGCCAGGTCAGGGTCAGGCAGGTCAGGTCAGGCCAGGGCAGGTCAGGTCAGGGTCAGGTCAGGTCAGGTCAGGTCAGGTCAAAATCAGGTCAGGTCAGGGTCAGGTCAGGCCAGGTCAGGCCAGGCTCAGGCAGGTCAGGTCAGGTCAGGTCAGGTCAGGTCAGGTCAGGGGTCAGGTCAGGTCAGGGGCCAGGCCAGGTCAGGTCAGGTCAGGTCAGGTCAGGTCAGGCCAGGTCAGGTCAGGTCAGGTCAGGTCAGGTCAGGTCAGGTCAGGCCAGGTCAGGTCAGGTCAGGTCAGGTCAGGTCAGGTCAGGTCAGGTCAGGTCAGGTCAGGTCAGGTCAGGCCAGGTCAGGTCAGGTCAGGTCAGGTCAGGTCAGGTCAGGTCAGGTCAGGTCAGGCCAGGCCAGGTAGGCCAGGCCAGGTCAGGTCAGGTCAGGCCAGGCTGAAAATAGGTCAGGCCAGGCCAGGTCAGGCCAGGTCAGGTCAGGTCAGGTCAGGTCAGGTCAGGTCAGGTCAGGTCAGGTCAGGTCAGGTCAGGTCAGGTCAGGCCAGGCCAGGAAAATAGGTCAGGTCAGGTCAGGCCAGGTCAGGATCAGGTCAGGTCAGGAAAATAGGCAGGTCAGGAAAAATAGGTCAGGCCAGGCCAGGTCAGGCCAGGTCAGGTCAGGCCAGGTCAGGTCAGGCCAGGTCAGGCCAGGTCAGGTCAGGTCAGGCCAGGTCAGGTCAGGCCAGGTCAGGCCAAAATCAGGTCAGGCCAGGTCAGGTCAGGCCAGGCCAGGTCAGGTCAGGTCAGGCCAGGTCAGGTCAGGTCAGGCCAAGAAAGGTCAGGTCAGGTCAGGTCAGGTCAGGTCAGGCCAGGTCAGGTCAGGAAAATCAGGTCAGGTCAGGTCAGGTCAGGTCAGGTCAGGTCAGGGTCAGGTCAGGGTCAGGTTTGTCAGGTCAGGCCAGGCCAGGTCAGGCCAGGTCAGGTCAGGGGTCAGGTCAGGTCAGGTCAGGCCAGGTCAGGCCAGGTCAGGCCAGGTCAGGTCAGGTCAGGTCAGGTCAGGTCAGGCTGAAAATAGGTCAGGTCAGGCCAGGCCAGGCCAGGTCAGGCCTCAGGTCAGGTCAGGCCAGGCCAGGTCAGGTCAGGTCAGGTCAGGTCAGGTCAGGTCAGGTCAGGCAGGCTCAGGCCAGGCCAGGTCAGGCCAGGTCAGGTCAGGCCAGGTCAGGTCAGGTCAGGTCAGGTCAGGTCAGGTCAGGTAGGCCAGGTCAGGAAAATAGGCCAGGTCAGGGTCAGGCCAGGTCAGGTCAGGTCAGGCCAGGCCAGGTCAGGTCAGGCCAGGTCAGGTCAGGTCAGGTCAGGTCAGGTCAGGTCAGGCAGGTCAGGTCAGGTCAGGTCAGGTCAGGTCAGGTCAGGTCAGGTCAGGCCAGGTCAGGTCAGGTCAGGTCAGGTCAGGCCAGGTCAGGTCTGAAAATAGGTCAGGTCAGGTCAGGTCAGGTCAGGCAGGTCAGGTCAGGTCAGGCCAGGCCAGGCCAGGTCAGGTCAGGTCAGGTCAGGCCAGGTCAGGCCAAATAGGTCAGGTCAGGCCAGGCCAGGTCAGGTCAGGTCAGGCCAGGGAAATCAGGTCAGGTCAGGTCAGGCCAGGTCAGGTCAGGTCAGGTCAGGCCAGGTCAGGCCAGGCAGGTCAGGTCAGGTCAGGTCAGGTCAGGCCAAATCAGGCCAGGTCAGGTCAGGTCAGGTCAGGTCAGGTCAGGGTCAGGTCAGGTCAGGTCAAATCAGGCCAGGTCAGGCCAGGCCAGGTCAGGTCAGGTCAGGCCAGGTCAGGTCAGGCCAGGGAAAATAGGTCAGGTCAGGCCAGGCCAGGCCAGGTCAGGTCAGGTCAGGTCAGGTCAGGTCAGGTCAGGTCAGGCCAGGCCAGTCAGGGCCAGGCCAGGTCAGGTCAGGCCAGGTCAGGGCCAGGGTCAGGTCAGGTCAGGTCAGGTCAGGTCAGGTCAGGTCAGGCCAGGTCAGGCCAGGCCAGGCCAGGTCAGGCCATAGGTCAGGCCAGGCCAGGTCAGGCCAAATCAGGCCAGGCCAGGCCAGGTCAGGTCAGGTCAGGTCAGGCCAGGCCAGGCCAGGTCAGGCCAGGTCAGGCCAGGTCAGGTCAGGCCAGGCCAGGTCAGGTCAGGTCAGGCCAGGCTGAAAATCAGGTCAGGTCAGGTCAGGTCAGGCAGGTCAGGTCAGGCCAGGCCAGGTCAGGTCAGGCCAGGCCAGGTCAGGCCAGGTCAGGGTCAGGTCAGGTCAGGTCAGGTCAGGTCAGGCCAGGTCAGGCAGGTCAGGCCAAAATCAGGTCAGGCCAGGCAGGTCAGGTCAGGCCAGGCCAGGTCAGGCCAGGCCAGGTGAAAAAGGCCAGGCCAGGTCAGGCCAGGTCAGGCCAGGCCAGAAAATAGGCCAGGTCAGGTCAGGCCAGGTCAGGTCAGGTCAGGTCAGGCCAGGTCAGGTCAGGTCAGGCCAGGTCAGGCCAGGTCAGGCCAGGTCAGGTCAGGTCAGGTCAGGTCAGGTCAGGCCAGGTCAGGCCAGGTCAGGTCAGGCCAGGTCAGGCCAGGCCAGGTCAGGTCAGGTCAGGTCAGGCCAGGCCAGGTCAGGTCAGGCCAGGCCGAAAATCAGGTCAGGTCAGGCCAGGTCAGGTCAGGTCAGGCCAGGTCAGGTCAGGCAGGCCAGGCCAGGGTCAGGTGAAAATAGGTCAGGCCAGGTCAGGTCAGGTCAGGTCAGGTCAGGTCAGGCCAGGTCAGGTCAGGTCAGGCCAGGTCAGGCTGAAAAAGGTCAGGTCAGGTCAGGTCAGGTCAGGTCAGGCCAGGTCAGGCCAGGTCAGGCCAGGCAGGTCAAAATAGGCCAGGCCAGGTCAGGCCAGGCCAGGTCAGGCCAGGTCAGGTCAGGTCAGGCCAGGTCAGGTCAGGTCAGGTCAGGTCAGGCCAGGCCAGGCCGAAAATCAGGTCAGGTCAGGTCAGGTCAGGTCAGGTCAGGCCAGGTCAGGTCAGGTCAGGTCAGGTCAGGTCAGGTCAGGTCAGGTCAGGCCAGGTCAGGCCAGGTCAATAGGCCAGGCCAGGTCAGGCCAGGTCAGGCCAGGTCAGGTCAGGCCAGGGCCAGGTCAAAAGGTAGGCCAGGTCAGGTCAGGTCAGGTCAGGCCAGGTCAGGTCAGGTCAGGTCAGGTCAGGTCAGGGTCAGGTCAGGTCAGGCCAGGCCAGGTCAGGTCAGGTCAGGCCAGGTCAGGTCAGGTCAGGCCAGGCCAGGTCAGGTCAGGTCAGGTCAGGCCAGGTCAGGTCAGGTCAGGTCAGGCCAGGTCAGGTCAGGCCAGGTCAGGGCCAGGCCAGGTCAGGCCAGGTCAGGTCAGGTCAGGCCAGGTCAGGGTCAGGTCAGGTCAGGCCAGGTCAGGTCAGGTCAGGTCAGGTCAGGTCAGGTCAGGTCAGGTCAGGTCAGGTCAGGTCAGGCCAGGTCAGGCCAGGTCAGGCCAGGCCAGGTCAGGCCAGGTCAGGTCAGGTCAGGTCAGGTCAGGTCAGGCCAGGTCAGGTCAGGTCAGGTCAGGCCAGGTCAGGTCAGGTCAGGTCAGGTCAGGTCAGGCCAGGTCAGGTCAGGCCAGGTCAGGTCAGTCAGGTCAGGTCCAGGTCAAAAAAGGTCAGGTCAGGTCAGGTCAGGTCAGGTCAGGCCAGGCTCAGGCCAGGTCAGGTCAGGTCAGGTCAGGTCAGGTCAGGCCAGGCCAGGCCAGGCCAGGGGTCAGGTCAGGTCAGGTCAGGTCAGGCCAGGTCAGGTCAGGTCAGGCCAGGGTCAGGTCAGGCCAGGCCAGGCCAGGCCAGGCCAGGCCAGGGCCAGGCCAGGTCAGGGTCAGGGCCAGGCCAGGTCAGGCCAGGTCAGGTCAGGCCAGGTCAGGTCAGGCCAGGCCAGGCCAGGCCAGGTCAGGCCAGGCCAGGCCAGGGAAAGGCCAGGTCAGGGTCAGGTCAGGCCAGGCCAGGTCAGGTCAGGTCAGAAAATCAGGCCAGGCCAGGTCAGGGTCAGGTCAGGTCAGGTCAGGCTCAGGTCAGGTCAGGCTCATCAGGCCAGGTCAGGGTCAGGTCAGGTCAGGTCAGGTCAGGTCAGGTCAGGCCAGGCCAGGTCAGGCCAGGCTAGGTCAGGTCAGCCAGGCCAGGCCAGGCCAGGCCAGGCCAGGCCAGGCCAGGTCAGGCCAAATCAGGCCAGGCCAGGCCAGGCCAGGCCAGGTCAGGTCAGGTCAGGCTGAAAATAGGTCAGGCCAGAAATAGGTCAGGTCAGGTCAGGCCAGGCCAGGCCAGGTCAGGCCAGGCCAGGCCAGGCCAGGCCAGGCCAGGCCAGGTCAGGTCAGGTCAGGTCAGGCCAGGTCAGGCCAGGCCAGGCCAGGTCAGGCCAGGTCAGGTCAGGTCAGGCCAGGCCAGGCCAGGCCAGGTCAGGCCAGGCCAGGCCAGGGTCAGGCCAGGCCAGGCCAGGTCAGGTCAGGTCAGGTCAGGTCAGGCCAGGTCAGGCCAGGTCAGGTCAGGTGAAAATAGGCCAGGTCAGGCCAGGTCAGGCCAGGCCAGGCCAGGTCAGGTCAGGCCAGGTCAGGTCAGGTCAGGCCAGGTCAGGTCAGGCCAGGTCAGGTCAGGCCAGGCCAAATAGGCCAGGTCAGGGGTCAGGTCAGGCTGAAAATAGGCCAGGTCAGGTCAGGCCAGGCCAGGCCAGGTCAGGTCAGGCCAGGCCAGGCCAGGTCAGGCCAGGTCAGGTCAGGCTCAGGCCAGGTCAGGTCAGGTCAGGCCAGGCCAGGCCAGGCCAGGTCAGGGTCAGGCCAGGTCAGGTCAGGTCAGGCCAGGTCAGGTCAGGTCAGGTCAGGTCAGGCCAGGCCAGGCCAGGCCAGGCCAGGTCAGGCCAGGTCAGGCCAGGCCAGGTCAGGCAGGTCAGGTCAGGCCAGGCCAGGCCAGGCCAGGTCAGGCCAGGTCAGGCCAGGTCAGGTCAGGCAGGTCAGGTAGGTCAGGTCAGGTCAGGCCAGGAAAATCAGGCCAGGCCAGGCTGAAAATAGGTCAGGCCAGGTCAGGTCAGGTCAGGTCAGGCCAAATCAGGCCAGGCCAGGCCAGGTCAGGTCAGGTCAGGCCAGGTCAGGTCAGGTCAGGTCAGGCCAGGGTCAGGTCAGGCCAGGTCAGGTCAGGTCAGGCCAGAATAGGTCAGGTCATCTCAGGTCAGGTCAGGTCAGGCCAGGTCAGGTCAGGTCAGGTGAAAGTCAGGTCAGGTCAGGGTCAGGCCAAAATAGGTCAGGCCAGGTCAGGTCAGGCCAGGCCAGGTCAGGCCAGGTCAGGCCAGGTCAGGTCAGGCCAGGCCAGGCCAGGTCAGGTCAGGTCAGGTCAGGTCAGGCCAGGTCAGGTCAGGCCAGGCCAGGCCAGGTCAGGTCAGGTCAAATCAGGTCAGGCCAGGGTTCAGGCCAGGTCAGGTCAGGCCAGGTCAGGCCAGGTCAGGTCAGGGTCAGGTCAGGTCAGGTCAGGTCAGGTCAGGTCAGGCCAGGTCAGGCCAGGTCAGGCCAGGTCAGGTCAGGCCAGGGCCAGGTCAGGTCAAATAGGCCAGGCCAGGTCAGGTCAGGTCAGGTCAGGTCAGGCCAGGCCAGGTCAGGCCAGGTCAGGCCAGGTCAGGGTCAGGTCAGGTCAGGTCAGGTCAGGTCAGGTCAGGTCAGGGTCAGGCCAGGTCAGGTCAGGTCAGGCCAGGCCAGGCCAGGCCAGGCAGAAATCAGGTCAGGTCAGGTCAGGCCAGGCCAGGTCAGGCCAGGTCAGGTCAGGCCAGGTCAGGTCAGGTCAGGTCAGGTCAGGTAGGTCAGGCCAGGCCAGGCCAGGCCAGGCCAGGTCAGGCCAGGTCAGGTCAGGTCAGGTCAGGTCAGGCCAGGTCAGGAAAATAGGCCAGGCCAGGCCAGGTCAGGCCAGGTCAGGGTCAGGCCAGGTCAGGTCAGGCCAGGTCAGGTCAGGCCAGGCCAGGTCAGGTCAAATAGGCCAGGCCAGGTCAGGTCAGGTCAGGCCAGGTCAGGCCAGGCAGGTTAGGTCAGGTCAGGTCAGGCCAGGTCAGGTCAGGTCAGGTCAGGTCAGGTCAGGGGTCAGGTTAGGTCAGGTCTGAAATAGGTCAGGTCAGGGGTCAGGGTCAGGTCAGGTCAGGCAGGCCAGGTCAGGTCAGGTCAGGCCAGGCCAGGTCAGGCCAGGTCAGGTCAGGTCAGGTCAGGCCAGGTCAGGTCAGGTCAGGTCAGGCAGGTCAGGCCAGGGTCAGGTCAGGTCAGGCCAGGTCAGGTCAGGTCAGGTCAGGCCAGGCCAGGTCAGGCCAGGTCAGGCCAGGTCAGGCCAGGTCAGGCCAGGTCATCAGGCCAGGTCAGGTCAGGCCAGGTCAGGTCAGGCCAGGCCAGGTCAGGTCAGGCCAGGTCAGGCCAGGCCAGGTCAGGCCAGAAAATAAAATAGGCCAGGCCAGGCCAGGCAGAAAATAGGTCAGGGCCAGGCCATAAAAAGAAATAGGTCAGGCCAGGCCAGGCCAGGCCAGGCCAGGCCAGGTCAGGCCAGGCAGGTCAGGCCAGGCTCAGGTCAGGCCAAATAGGCCCAGGCCAGGTCAGGCCAGGTCAGGCCAGGTCAGGTCAGGCCAGGCCAGGCCAGGTCAGGTGAAAATAGGCCAGGTCAGGCAGAAGAAATAGGCCAGGCCAGGCCAGGTCAGGCCAGGGAAGGCCAATCAGGCCAGGGAAAATAGGCCAGGCCAGGCCAGGTCAGGCCAGGCTGAAAAGGCCAGGCCAGGCCAGGTCAGGCCAGGCCAGGTCAGGCCAGGCCAGGTCAGGTCAGGTCAGGCCAGGCCAGGAAAATAGGCCAGGCCAGGCCAGGCCAGGCCAGGCCAGGCCAGGCCAGGTCAGGCCAGGCCAGGCCAGGCCAGGTCAGGCCAGGTCACAGGCCAGGCCAAATCAGGTCAGGGCCAGGCCAGGCCAGGCCAGGCCAGGCCAGGCCAGGCCAGGGTCAGGTCAGGCCAGGCCAGGCCAGGTCCAGGTCAGGCCAGGCCGAAGAAAATAGGCCAGGTCAGGCCAGGTCAGGCCAGGCCAGGTCAGGCCAGGCCAGGCCAGGCCAGGCCAGGCCAGGCCAGGCCAGGCTCAGGCCAGGTCAGGTCAGGCCAGGTCAGGCCAGGCTCAGGCCAGGCCAGGTCAGGCCAGGCCAGGTCAGGCCAGGGCCAGGGGTCAGGCAGGTCAGGGCCAGGTCAGGCCAGGTCAGGTCAGGCCAGGCCAGGCGGAAAAGGGCCAATCAGGCCAGGCCAGGCCAGGTCAGGCCAGGCCAGGCTGAAAATAGGTCAGGGCCAGGCCAGGCCAGGTCAGGCCAGGCCAGGCCAGGCCAGGTCAGGCCAGGCCAGGAAAATCAGGCCAGGTCAGGCCAGGTCAGGCCAGGTCAGGCCAGGCCAGGCCAGGCTGAAAATCAGGCCAGGCCAGGCCAGGCCAGGCCAGGCCAGGCCAGGCCAGGCCAGGTCAGGCCAGGCCAGGCCAGGCTGAAAATAGGCCAGGTCAGGCCAGGTCAGGCTGAAAATAGGCCAGGCCAGGTCAGGTCAGGCCAGGCCAGGCCAGGTCAGGCAGGCCAGGCCAGGTCAGGCCAGGCCAGGTCAGGCCAGGCCAGGAAAAGGGGCCAGGCTCAGGCCAGGCTCAGGCCAGGTCAGGTCAGGCAGGTCAGGTCAGAAAATAGGTCAGGTCAGGTCAGGCCAGGCCAGGTCAGGCCATAGGCCAGGCCAGGCCAGGCCAAGGTCAGGGTCAGGCCAGGCCAGGTCAGGCCAGGCCAGGGCCAGGCTGAAAATAGGCCAGGCCAGGTCAGGGCCGTCAGGCCAGGTCAGGTCAGGTCAGGCCAGGTCAGGCAGGCCAGGCCAGGCCAGGCTCAGGCCAGGTCAGCCAGGCCAGGTCAGGCCAGGTCAGGTCAGGCCAGGCCAGGCCAGGCCAGGGTCAGGCTCAGGTCAGGCCAGGCCAGGCCAGGCCAGGCCAGGGTCATTGAAATAAATAGGTCAGGCCAGGCCAGGTCAGGTCATAGGCCAGGTCAGGTCAGGCCAGGCCAGGTCAGGTAGGCCAGGCCAGGTCAGGCCAGGTCAAAATAGGTCAGGTCAGGTCAGGTCAGGCTCAGGCCAGGTCAGGTCAGGCCAGGCCAGGCGGAAAATAGGCCAGGCAGGGTCAGGTCAGGTCAGGCCAAAATAGGCCAGGTCAGGCCAGGTCAGGTCAGGCTCAGGCCAGGCCAGGCCAGGGTCAGGTCAGGTCAGGCCAGGCCAGGCCAGGGTCAGGCCAGGCCAGGCCAGGCCAGGCAAAAGGTCAGGCCAAAATAGGTCAGGCCAAATCAGGTCAGGCCAGGGCCAGGTAGGCCGAAAATAGGTCAGGTCAGGCCAGGTCAGGTCAGGTCAGGCCAGGCCAGGTCAGGCCAGGCCAGGCTGAAAATAGGCCCCATCAGGCCAGGCCAGGTCAGGCTGAAATAAATCAGGCCAGGCCAGGCCAGGCCAGGCCAGGCCAGGCTCAGGCCAGGCCAATAGGCCAGGCCAGGCCAGGCCAGGCCAGGCCAGGCCAGGCCAGGTCAGGGTCAAATCAGGCCAGGCAGGTCAGGTCAGGTCAGGCCAGGCCAGGTCAGGCCTGAAAATAGGCCAAAATCAGGTCAGGCCGAAAATAGGTCAGGCCAGGTCAGGCAGGTTAGGCCAGGCTGAAAATAGGCCAGGTCAAAGGCTGAAAATAGGCCAGGCTCAGGCCAGGCAGGCCAGGCCAGGCCAGGCCAGGTCAGGCCAGGCCAGGTCAGGTCAGGCCAGGCCAGGCCAGGCCAGGCCAGGCCAGGTCAGGCCAGGCCAGGCCAGGCCAGGTAGGCCAGGTCAGGTCAGGAAAATAGGCCAGGCCAGGTCAGGCCAGGCAGGCCAGGTCAAAATCAGGTCAGGTCAGGTCAGGCCAGGTCAGGCCAGGCCAGGCCAGGTCAGGTCAGGTCAGGCCAGGCCAGGTCAGGCCAGGCCAGGTCAGGCTCAGGCCAGGCCAGGCCAGGCCAAATAGGCCAGGTCAGGCCAGGCCAGGCCAGGCCAGGCCAGGCCAGGCCAGGAAAATAGGCCAGGCCAGGTCAGGCCAGGCCAGGCCAGGTCAGGCCAGGCCAGGCCAGGTCAGGGCCAGGTCAGGCCAGGCCAGGCCAGGCCAGGCCAGGCCAGGTCAGGCCAGGCCAGGCCAGGCCAGGCAGGCCAGGCCAGGCAGGAGAAATAGGTCAGGCCAGGCCAGGGTCAGGCCAGGCCAGGTCAGGTCAGGCCAGGCAGGTCAGGTCAGGTCAGGTCAGGTCAGGTCAGGCCAGGTCAGGCCAGGCTGAAAATAGGCAGGTCAGGCCAGGCCAAATAGGCCAGGCCAAATCAGGCCAGGCCAAATCAGGCCAGGGCCAGGCCAGGCCAGGCTGAAAATAGGCCAGGCCAGGCCAGGCCAGGCCAGGCTGAAAATAGGCCAGGCCAGGGGGTCAGGCCAGGCAGGTCAGGTCAGGCCAGGTCAGGCAGGCCAGGCTCAGGCAGGCCAGGCCAGGCCAGGTCAGGCCAGGCCAGGAAAGGCCAGGCTCAGGCCAGGCCAAAATAGGCCAGGCCAGGCCAGGCCAGGCCAGGCCAGGCCAGGCCAGGCCAGGCCAGGCCAGGCCAGGCCAGGCCAGGCCAGGCCAGGCAGGCCAGGCCAGGCCAGGCCAGGCCAGGCCAGGTCAGGCAGAAAATAGGCCAGGTCAGGCCAGGCCAGGCCAGGCTGAAAATAGGCCAGGCCAGGTCAGGCCAGGCCAGGCCAGGCCATCTCTGAAAAGGCCAGGCCAGGCCAGGCCAGGCCAGGTCAGGCCAGGTCAGGCCAGGCCAGGCCAGGCCAGGCCAGGCCAGGCCAGGCCAGGCCAGGCCAGGTCAGGTCAGGCCAGGCCAGGCCAGGCCAGGCCAGGCCAAAATAGGCCAGGCCAGGCCAGGCCAGGCCAGGCCAGGCCAGGCCAGGCCAGGCCAGGCCAAAATAGGCCAGGCCAGGCCAGGTCAGGCCAGGCCAGGCCAGGCCAGGCCAGGCCAAAATAGGCCAGGCAGGCCAGGTCAGGCCAGGGCCAGGCAGGCCAGGCCAGGCAGGCCAGGCCAGGCCCAGGCCAGGCCAGGCCAAAATAGGCCAGGCCAGGCCAGGCCAGGCCAGGTCAGGCCAGGCCAGGCCAGGCCAGGCCAGGCCAGGCCAGAAATAGGCCAGGTGAAGAAAAATAGGCCAGGCCAGGCCAGGCCAGGCCAGGCCAGGCCAGGTCAGGCCAGGCCAGGCCAGGCCAGGGAAAATAGGTCAGGCCAGGTCAGGCCAGGCCAGGCCAGGTCAGGCCAGGCCAGGTCAGGTCAGGCCAGGCCAGGCCAGGCCAGGCCAGGCCAGGCTGAAAAGGCCAGGCCAGGCCAGGCTGAAAATAGGCCAGGCCAGGCCAGGCCAGGCCAGGCCAGGCCAGGCCAGGTCAGGTCAGGGTCAGGCCAGGCTGAAAATAGGCCAGGTCAGGCCAGGCCAGGCCAGGCCAGGCCAGGCCAAAATAGGCCAGGCCAGGTCAGGCCAGGCCAGGCCAGGCCAGGCCAGGAAAATAGGCCAGGGTCAGGTCAGGCCAGGCCAGGCCAGGCCAGGCCAGGCCAGGTCAGGCCAGGCCAGGTCAGGCCAGGCCAGGCCCAGGCCAGGCCAGGTCAGGCCAGGTCAGGCCAATCAGGCCAGGCCAGGCCAGGCCAAATAGGCCAGGCCAGGCCAGGCTGAAAATAGGCCAGGCCAGGCCAGGCCTGAAGGCCAGGCCAGGCCAGGCCAGGCCAGGCCAGGCCAGGCCAGGCCATAGGCCAGGCCAAAATAGGCCAGGCCAGGGGAAAAGGCCAGGCCAGGCCAGGCCAGGCCAGGCCAGGCCAGGTCAGGCCAGGCCAGAAATAGGCAGGCCAGGCCAGGCCAGGGAAAATAGGCCAGGCCAGGCCAGGCCAGGCCAGGCCAGGCCAGGCCAGGCCAGGCCAAAATAGGCCAGGCCAGGTCAGGTCAGGCCAGGCAGGCCAGGCCAGGCCAGGCCAGGCTGAAAATAGGCCAGGCCAGGCCAGGCCAGGCCAGGCCAGGCCAGGGGTCAGGTCAGGCCAGGCTGAAAATAGGCCAGGCCAGGGTCAGGCCAGGCCAGGCAGGTCAGGCCAGGCCAGGCCAGGCCAGGCCAGGCCAGGTCAGGCCAGGCCAAAATAGGCCAGGCCAGGCCAGGCCAGGCCAGGCCAGGCCAGGCCAGAAAAGGCCAGGGCCAGGCCAGGCCAGGCCATGAGGCCAGGCCAGGCCAGGCCAGAAAATAGGCCAGGCCAGGTCAAAATAGGCCAGGCCAGAAAATAGGCCAAAAGGCCAGGTCAGGCCAGGGCCAGGCCAGGCCAGGCCAGGTCAGGCCAGGTCAGGCCAGGCCAGGCCAGGCCAGGCCAGGCCAGGCCAGGCCAGGCCAGGCCAGGCCAGGCCAGGCCAGGCCAATCAGGTCAGGCCAGGCCAGGCCAGGCCAGGTCAGGTCAGGCCAGGCCAGGCCAGGTCAGGCCAGGCCAGGCCAGGCCAGGCCAGGCTCAGGCCAGGCCAGGCCAGGCCAGGCTGAAAATAGGCCAGGCCAGGCCAGGCCAAATAGGCCAGGCCAGGCCAGGCCTGAAAATAGGCCAGGCTGAAAATAGGCCAGGCCAGGCCAGGCCAGGCCAGGCCAGGCCCAGGCCAGGCTGAAAATAGGCAGGCCAGGCAGGCCAGGCCAGGCCAGGCCAGGCCAGGCCAGGCCAGGCCAGGCCAGGGGCCAGGCCAGGCCAGGTCAGGCCAGGCCAGGCCAGGCCAGGGCCAGGCCAGGCCAGGCCAGGCCAGGCCAGGCAGGCCAGGCCAGGCCAGGCCAGGCCAGGCCAGGCCAGGCCAGGCTGAAAATAGGCCAGGCCAGGCCAGGTCAGGCCAGGCCAGGCCAGGCCAGGCCAGGCCAGGCCAGGCCAGGCCAAAATCAGGCCAGGCCAGGCCAGGTCAGGCCAGGCCTGAAAAAGGCCAGGCCAGGCCAGGCCAAAAATAGGTCAGGCCAGGCCAAATAGGCCAGGCCAGGCCAAATAGGCCAGGCCAGGCCAGGCTGAAAATAGGCCAGGCCAGGCCAGGCCAGGCCAGGCCAGGCCAGGCCAGGCCAGGCCAAGGCTGAAAATAGGCCAGGTCAGGCCAGGCCAGGCCAGGTCAGGCCAGGCCAAAAGGCCAGGCCAGGCCAGGCCAGGTCAGGCAGAAAATAGGCCAAAATAGGCCAGGCCAGGTCAGGCCAGGCCAGGCCAGGCCAGGCCAGGTCAGGCCAGGCCAGGCCAGGTCAGGTCAGGCCAGGCCAGGCCAGGTCAGGCCAGGCCAGGCCAGGCCAGGCCAGGCCAGGCCAGGCCAGGCCAGGTCAGGCCAGGCCAGGCCAGGCCAGGCCAGGGTCAGGCCAGGCCAGGTCAGGCCAGGCCAGGTCAGGCCAGGCCAGGCCAGGCAGGAAAATAGGCCAGGCCAGGCCAGGCCAGGAAAATAGGCCAAAATCAGGCCAGGCCAGGCCAGGCCAGGCCAGGCTGAAAATAGGCCAGGCCAGGCCAGGCCAGGCCAGGCCAGGCCAGGCTGAAAATAGGCCAGGCCAGGCCAGGCCAGGTCAGGTCAGGGCCAGGCCAGGCCAGGCCAGGCCAGGCCAGGCCAGGCCAGGCCAGGCAGAAAATAGGCCTGAAAATAGGCCAGGCCAGGCCAGGCCAGGCCAGGCCAGGCCAGGCCAGGCCAGGAAGGCCAGGCCAGGCCAGGCCAGGCCAGGTCAGGGTCAGGCCAGGCCAGGTCAGGCCAGGCCAGAAAATAGGCCAGGCCAGGCTGAAAGGCCAGGCCAGGCCAGGCCAGGCCAGGCCAGGCCAGGCCAGGCCAGGCCAGGCCAGGCCAGGCCAGGCCAGGCCAGGCCAGGCCAGGCCAGGCCAGGCCAGGCCAGGCCAGGCCAGGCCAGGCCAGGCCAGGCCAGGCCAGGCCAAATAGGCCAAATGAAAATAGGCCAGGCCAATAGGCCAGGCCAGGCCAGGCCAGGCCAGGCTGAAAAAGGCCAGGCCAGGCCAGGTCAGGCCAGGCTGAAAAAAATAGGCCAGGCCAGGCCAGGCCAGGCTGAAAATAGGCCAGGCCAGGCCAGGCTGAAATAGGTCAGGCCAGCCAGGCCAGGCCAGGCCAGGCCAGGCCAGGCCAGGCCAGGCCAAATCAGGCCAGGCCAGGCCAGGCCAGGCCAGGTCAGGCCAGGCCAGGCCAGGCCAGGCCAGGCCAGGTCAGGCCAGGCCAGGCCAGAAAATAGGCCAGGCCAGGCCAGGCCAGGCCAGGCCAGGCCAGGCCAGGCCAGGCCAGGCCAGGCCAGGCCAGGCCAGGCCAGGCTGAAGGCCAGGCCAGGCCAGGCCAGGCCAGGCCAGGCCAGGCCAGGGCCAGGCCAGGCTGAAAATAGGCCAGGCCAGGCCAGGAAAATAGGCCAGGCTGAAAATAGGCCAGGTCAGGCAGAAAGGCCAGGCCAGGCCAGGCCAGGCCAGGCCAGGCCAGGCCAGGCCAGGCCAGGCCAGGCCAGGCAGGCCAGGCCAGGCCAGGCCAGGCCAGGGCCAGGCAGAAAATAGGCCAGGCCAGGTCAGGCCAGGCCAGGCCAGGCCAGGCCAGGCCAGGCCAGGAAAATAGGCCAGGCCAGGCCAGGCCAGGCCAGGCCAGGCCAGGCCAGGCCAGGCCAGGCCAGGCCAGGCCAGGCCAGGCCAGGCCAGGCCAGGCCAGGCCAGGCCAGGCCAGGCCAGGCCAGGCCAGGCCAGGCCAGGCCAGGCCAGGCCAGGGCCAGGCCAGGCCAGGGCCAAAGGCCAGGAAAATAGGCCAGGTCAGGGTCAGGCCAGGCCAGGCCAGGCCAGGCCAGGCCAGGCCAGGCCAGGCCAGGTCAGGCCAGGCCAGGCCAGGCCAGGCTGAAAATAGGTCAGGCCAGGCCAGGCCAGGCCAGGCCAGGCCAGGCCAGGCCAGGCCAGGCCAGGCCAGGCCAGGCCAGGCAGGCCAGGCCAGGCCAGGCCAGGCCAGGCCAGGCCAGGCCAAAGGCCAGGCCAGGCCAGGCCAGGCCAGGCCAGGCCAGGCCAGGCCAGGCCAGGCCATCAGGCCAGAAAATAGGCCAGGCCAGGCCAGGCCAGGCCAGGCCAGGCCAGGCCAGGCCAGGCCAGGCCAGGCCAAATCAGGCCAGGCCAGGCTGAAAATAGGCCAGGCCAGGCCAGGCCAGGCCAGGCCAGGCCAGGTCAGGCCAGGCCAGGCCAGGCCAGGCCAGGCCAGGCCAGGCCAGGCCAGGCCAGGGCCAGGGCCAGGCCAGGCCAGGCCAGGCCAGGCTGAAAATAGGCCAGGCCAGGCCAGGCCAGGCCAGGCCAAATAGGCCAGGCCAGGCCAAATCAGGCCAGGCCAGGTCAGGCCAGGCCAGGCCAGGAAATAGGTCAGGCCAGGCCAGGCCAGGTGAAAATAGGCCAGGCTGAAAATAGGCCAGGCCAGGCCAGGCCAGGATCAGGCTGAAAATAGGCCAGGCCAGGAAAATCAGGCCATGGGAAAATAGGCCAGGTCAGGCCAGGCCAGGCCAGGCCAGGCCAGGCCAGGCCAGGCCAGGCCAGGCCAGGTCAGGTCAGGCCAGGCCAGGCCAGAAATAGGCCAGGCTCAGGCCAGGCCAGGCCAGGCCAGGCCAGGTCAGGCCAGGCCAGGCCAGGCCAGGCCAGGCCAGGCCAGGCTGAAAATAGGCCTGAAAATAGGCCAGGCCAGGCAGGCCAGGCCAGGCCAAAAATAGGCCAGGCCAGGCCAGGCCAGGCCAGGTCAGGTCAGGCCAGGCCAGAAAATAGGCCAGGCCAGGCTCAGGCCAAAATAGGCCAGGCCAGGCCAGGCCAGGCCAGGCCAGGCCAGGCCAGGTCAGGCCAGGCCAGGCCAGGCCAGGCCAGGCCAGGCCAGGCCAGGCCAGGCCAGGCCAGGCCAGGCTGAAAAGGCCAGGCCAGGCCAGGCCAGGCCAGGCAGGCCAGGCCAGGCCAGGCCAGGCCAGGCTGAAAATAGGCCAGGGGCCAGGCCAGGCCAGGCCAGGCCAGGCCAGGCCAGGCCAGGCCAGGCCAGGCCAGGCCAGGCCAGGCCAGGCCAGGCAGGCCAGGCCAGGCCAGGCCAGGCCAGGCCAGGCCAGGCCAGGTCAGGCCAGGCCAGGCCAGGCCAGGCCAGGCCAGGCCAGGCCAGGCCAGGCCAGGCCAAAATAGGCCAGGCCAGGGCCAGGCCAGGCCAGGCCAGGCCAGGCCAGGCCAGGCCAGGCCAGGAAAATCAGGCCAGGCCAGGCCAGGCCAGGCCAGGCCAGGCCATAAGGTCAGGCCAGGCCAGGCCAGGCCAGGAAAAAAATAGGCCAGGCCAGGCCAGGCCAGGCCAGGCCAGGCCAGGCCAGGCCAGGCCAGGCCAGGCCAGGCCAGGCCAGGCCAAAATAGGCCAGGCCAGGCCAGGCCAGGCCAGGCCAGGCCAGGTCAGGCCAGGCCAGGCCAGGCCAGGCCAGGCCAGGCCAGGCCAGGCCAGGCCAGGCCAGGCCAGGCCAGGCTGAAAATAGGCCAGGCCAGGCCAGGCCAGGCCAGGCCAGGCCAGGCCAGAAAATCAGGCCAGGCCAGGCTGAAAATAGGCCAGGCCAGGCTGAAAATAGGCCAGGCCAGGCCAGGCCAGGCCAGGCCAGGCCAGGGCAGGCCAGGCCAGGTCAGGCCAGGCCAGGCAGGCCAGGCCAGGCCAGGCCAGGCCAGGCCAGGCTCATAGGCCAGGCTGAAAATAGGCCAGGCCAGGCCAAAATAGGCCAGGCCAGGCTGAAAAGGCCAGGGCCAGGCCAGGCCAGGAAAATAGGCCAGGTCAGGCCAGGCCAGGCCAGGCCAGGCCAGGCTGAAAATAGGCCAGGCCAGGCCAGGCCAGGCCAGGCCAGGCCAGGCCAGGCCAGGGCAGGCCAGGCCAGGCCAGGCCAGGCCAGGCCAGGCCAGGCCAGGCCCAGAAAATAGGCCAGGCCAGGCCAGGCCAGGCCAGGCCAGGCTGAAATAGGCCAAAAATAGGCCAGGTCAGGCCAGGCTGAAAATAGGTCAGGCCAGGCCAGGCCAGGCCAGGCCAGGCCAAATAGGCCAGGCCAGGCTGAAAATAGGCCAGGTTGTAAATAGGCTGAAATAGGCCAGGCCAGGCCAGGCCAGGCAGGCCAGGCCAGGCCAGGCCAGGCCAGGCCAGGCCAGGCCAGGCCAGGCCAGGCCAAAATAGGCCAGGCCAGGCCTAGGCCAGGCCAGGCCAGGCCAGGCCAGGCCAGGCCAGGCCAGGCCAGGCCAGGCCAAAGGCCAGGCCAGGTCAGGTCAGGCCAGGCCAAGGTCAGGCCAGGTCAGGCCAGGCCAGGCCAGGCCAGGCCAGGCCAGGCCAAATAGGCCCAGGCCAAATAGGCCCAGGTCAGGTCAGGCCAGGCCAGGCCAGGCCAGGCCAGGCCAGGCCAGGCCAGGCCAGGCCAGCTCAGGCCAGGCCAGGGTCAGGCCAGGCCAGGCCAGGCCAGGCCAGGTCAGGCCAGGCCAGGCCAGGCCAGGCCAGGCCAGGCCAGGCCAGGCCAGGCCAGGCCAGGCCAGGTCAGGTCAGGCCAGGCCAGGTCAGGCCAGGCCAGGCCAGGCCAGGCCAGGCCAGGCCAGGCCAGGCCAGGCCAGGCTAAAAAAGGCCAGGCCAGGCCAGGCCAGGCCAGGCCAGGCCAGGCCAGGCCAGGCCAGGCCAGGCCAGGTCAGGCCAGGCCAGGCCAGGCCAGGCCAGGTCAGGCCAGGCTGAAAATAGGCCAGGCAGGCCAGGCCAGGCCAGGCCAGGCCAGGCCAGGCAGGCCAGGCCAGGCCAAATAAATAGAAATAGGCCAGGCCAGGCCAGGCCAGGCCAGGCCAGGCCAGGCCAGGCCAGGCCAGGCCAGGCCAGGCCAGGCCAGGCCAGGCCAGGCCAGGCCAGGCCAGGCCAGGCCAGGCCAGGTCAGGCCAGGCCAGGCCAGGCCAGGCCAGAAATAGGCCAGGCCAGGCCAGGTCAGGCCAGGCCAGGGTCAGGCTCAGGTCAGGCCAGGCCAGGTCAGGCCAGGCCAGGCCAGGCCTCAGGAAAATAGGCCAGGCCAGGCCAGGCCAGGCCAGGCCAGGCCAGGCCAGGCCAGGCCAGGTCAGGCCAGGCCAGGCCAGGCCAGGCCAGGCCAGGCCAGGCCAGGCCAGGCCAGGCCAGGCCAGGCCAGGCCAGGTCAGGCCAGGCCAGGCCAGGCCAGGCCAGGCCAAATCAGGCCAGGTCAGGCCAGGCCAGGCCAGGCCAGGCCAGGCCAGGCCAGGCCAGGCCAGGTCAGGCCAGGCTCAGGCCAGGCCAGGTCAGGCCAGGCCAGGCCAGGCCAGGGGCCAGGCCAGGCCAGGCCAGGCCAGGCCAGGCCAGGCCAGGCCAGGCCAGGGCCAGGCCAGGCCGAAAATAGGCCAGGCCAGGTCAGGCCAGGCCAGGCCAGGTCAGGCCAGGCCAGGCCAGGCCAGGTCAGGCCAGGCCAGAAAATAGGTCAGGCCAGGCCAGGCCAGGCCAGGCCAGGCCAGGCCAGGCCAGGCCAGGCCAGAAAATCAGGCCAGGCCAGGCCAGGTCAGGCCAGGCCAGGTCAGGCCAGGCCAGGCCAGGCCAGGCCAGGGTCAGGCCAGGCCAGGCAGGCCAGGCCAGGTCAGGCCAGGCCAGGCCAGGCCAGGCCAGGCCAGGCCAGGCCAGGTCAGGCCAGGTCAGGGTGAAAAAAGGCCAGGCCAGGCCAGGCCAGGCCTGAAAATAGGCCAGGCCAGGCCAGGCTCAGGCCAGGCTGAAAATAGGCCAAAAGGCCAGGCCAGGCCAGGCCAGGCCAGGCCAGGCCAGGCCAGGCCAGGCCAGGCCAGGCCAGGCCAGGCCAGGCCAGGCCAGGCCAGGCCAGGCCAGGCCAGGCCAGGCCAGGCCAGGCCAGGTCAGGCCAGGCCAGGCCAGGCCAGGCCAGGCCAGGCCAGGCCAGGGCCAGGCCAGGCCAGGCCAGGCCAGGCCAGGCTGAAATCAGGCCAGGCCAGGCCAGGCCAGGCCAGGCCAGGCCAGGTCAGGCCCAGGCCAGGCCAGGCCAGGCCAGGCCAGGCCAGGCCAGGCCAGGCCAGGCCAGGCCAGGCCAGGCCAGGCCAGGCCAGGCCAGGCTGAAAATAGGCCAGGCCAGGTCAGGCCAGGCCAGGCCAGGCCAGGCCAGGCTGAAAATAGGCCAGGCCAGGCCAGGCCAGGCCAGGCCAGGCCAGGTTTTCAGGCCAGGCCAGGCCAGGCCAGGCCAGGCTGAAAATCAGGCCAGGCCAGGCCAGGTCAGGCCAGGCTCAGGCCCCAGGCCAGGCCAGGCCAGGAAATAGGCCAGGAAGAAAATAAAATAGGCCAGGCCAGGCCAAATAGGCCAGGCCAGGCCAGGCCAACAGGCCAGGCCAGAAGGCCAGGCCAGGCCAGGCCAGGCCAGGCCAGGCCAGGCCAGGCCAGGTCAGGCCAGGTCAAATCAGGTGAAAAGGCCAGGCCAGGCAGGGCCAGGCCAAAATAGGCCAGGCCAGGGCCAGGTCAAAATCAGGCCAGGCCAGGCCAGGCCAGGCCAGGCCAGGTCAGGCCAGGCTCAAATAGGTCAGGCCAGGCCAGGCCAGGCCAGGCCAGGCCAGGCCAGGCCAGGCCAGGCCAGGCCAGGGCCAGGCCAGGCCAGGCCAGGCAGGCCAGGCCAGGCCAGGCCAGGAAAAAGGCCAGGCCAGGCCAGGCCAGGCCAGGCCCAGGCCAGGTCAGGCCAGGCCAGGCCAGGCCAGGCCAGGCCAGGCAGGGCCAGGCCAGAAAATAGGCCAGGCCAAAATGAAAATAGGCCAGGCCAGGCCAGGCCAGGCCAGGCAGGCCAGGCCAGGCCAGGCCAGGCCAGGCCAGGTCAGGCCAGGCCAGGCCAGGCCAGGCCAGGGCCAGGCCAGGCCAGGCAACAGGCCAGGTCAGGCCAGGCCAGGCCAGGCCAGGTGAAAATAGGCCAGGCCAGGCCAGGCCAGGCCAGGCCAGGCCAGGTCAGGCCAAATAGGTCAGGCCAGGCCAGGCCAGGCCAGGCCAGGCCAGGGGCCAGGGCCAGGCCAGGCCAGGCCAGGTCAGGCCAGGCCAGGCCAAAATAGGCCAGGGCCAGGCCAGGCCAGGCCAGGCCAGGCCAGGCCAGGCTCAGGCCAGGCCAGGCCAGGCCAGGCCAGGCCAGGCCAGGCCAGGTAAAAGGCCAGGCCAGGCCAGGCCAGGCCAGGCCAGGTCAGGCCAGGCCAGGCCAGGCCAGGCCAGGCCAGGCTCAGGCCAGGCCAGGCCAGGCCAGGCCAGGTCAGGAAAATAGGCCAGGCCAGGCCAGGCCAGGCCAGGGCTGAAAAAGGCCAGGCCAGGCCAGGCCAGGCCAGGCCAGGCCAGGCCAGGCCAGGCCAGGCCAGGCCAGGCCAGGCCAGGCCAGGCCAGGCCAGGCCAGGCCAGGCCAGGCCAGGCCAGGCCAGGCCAGGCCAGGCCAGGCCAGGCCAGGTCAGGCCAGGCCAGGCCAAAGGCCAGGCCAGGCCAGGCCAGGCCAGGCCAGGCCAGGCTGAAAATAGGTCAGGCCAGGCCAGGCCAGGTCAGGCCAGGCCAGGCCAGGCCAAAAATAGGCCAGGCCAGGCCAGGTCAGGCCAGGCCAGGCCAGGCCAGGCTGAAAATAGGCCAGGCAGGCCAGGCCAGGCCAGGCCAGGCCAGGCCAGGCCAGGCCAGGCCAGGCCAGGCCAGGCCAGGTCAGGCCAGGCCAGGCCAGGAAAATAGGCCAGGCCAATAGGCCAGGCCAGGCCAGGCCAGGCCAGGCTGAAAATAGGCCAGGCCAGGCCAGGCCAGGCCAGGCCAGGCCAGGCCAGGCCAGGCCAGGCCAGGCTGAAAATAGGCCAGGCCAGGCCAGGTCAGGTCAGGCCAGGCCTGAAAATAGGCCAGGTCAGGCCAGGAAAAGGCCAGGCCAGGCCAGGTCAGGCCAGGCCAGGCTGAAAATAGGCCAGGCCAGGCCAGGTCAGGCCAGGCCAGGCCAGGCCAGGCCAGGCCAGGAAATAGGCCAGGCCAGGCCAGGCCAGGCCAGGCCAGGCCAGGCCAGGCCAGGCCAGGCCAGGCCAGGCCAGGCCAGGCCAGGCCAGGAAAATCAGGCCAGGCCAGGCCAGGAAAATCAGGCCAGGCCAGGCCAGGCCAGGCCAGGCCAGGGAAAATCAGGCCAGGTCAGGCCAGGCCAGGCCAGGCCAGGCCAGGCCAGGTCAGGCCAGGCTGAAAATAGGCCAGGCCAGGCCAGGCCAGGCCAGGCCAGGCCAGGCCAGGCCAGGCCAGGCCAGGCCAGGCCAGGCCAGGCCAGGCCAGGCCAGGCCAGGCAGGCCAGGCCAGGCCAGGCCAGGCCAGGGAAAATCAGGCCAGGCCAGGCCAGGCCAGGCCAGGCCAGGCCAGGCCAGGCCAGGCCAGGCCGAAAATAGGCCAGGCCAGGCCAGGCAGGCCAGGCCAGGCCAGGCCAGGCCAGGCCAGGCCAGGCCAGGCCAGGCCAGGCCAGGCCAGGCCAGGCCAGGCCAGGCCAGGCCAGGCCATCAGGCCAGGCCAGGCCAGGCCAGGCCAGGCCAGGCCAGGCCAGGCCAAAATAGGCCAGGCCAGGTCAGGCCAGGCCAGGCCAGGCCAGGCCAGGCCAGGCCAGGTCAGGCCAGGCCAGAAAATAGGCCAGGCAGGCCAGGCCAGGCCAGGCCAGGCCAGGCCAGGCCAGGCCAGGCCAGCCAGGCCTGAAAATCAGGCCAGGTCAGGTCAGGCCAGGCCAGGGAAAATAGGCCAGGCCAGGCCAGGCCAGGCCAGGTCAGGCCAGGTCAGGCCAGGCCAGAAAATAGGCCAGGCCAGGCCAGGCCAGGCCAGGCCAGGCCAGGCCAGGCCAGGTCAGGCCGAAAATAGGCCAGGCCAGGCCTGAAAATAGGCCAGGCCAGGCCAGGCCAGGCCAGAAAAGGCTCAGGCCAGGCCAGGTCAGGCCAGGCCAGGCCAGGCCAGGCCAGGAAAATAGGCCAGGCCAGGCCAGGCCAGGCCAGGCCAGGCCAGGCCAGGCCAGGGCCAGGCCAGGCCAGGCCAGGCCAGGCCAGGCCAGGCCAGGCCAGGCCAGGCCAGGCCAGGCCAGGCCAAATAGGCCAGGCCAGGCCAGGCCAGGCCAGGCCAGGCCAGGCCAGGCCAGGCCAGGCCAGGCCAGGGAAAAATCAGGTCAGGCCAGGCCAGGCCAGGCCAGGCCAGGCCAGGCCAGGCCAGGCCAGGCCAGGCCAGGCCAGGCCAGGCCAGGCCAGGCCAGGCCAGGCCAAGGCCAGGCCAGGCCAGGCCAGGTCAGGCCAGGCCAGGCCAGGCCAAAATAGGCCAGGCCAGGCCAGGCCAGGTCAGGCCAGGCCAGGCCAGGCTGAAAATAGGCCAGGCCAGGCCAGGCCAGGCCAGGCCAGGCCAGGCCAGGCCAGGCCAGGCCAGGCCAGGCCAGGCCAGGCCAGGTCAGGTCAGGCCAGGCCAGGCCAGGCCAGGCCAGGCCAGGCCAGGCCAGGCCAGGCCAGGCCAGGCCAGGCTCAGGCCAGGCCAGGTCAGGCCAGGCCAGGCCAGGCCAGGCCAGGCCAGGCCAGGCAGGCCAGGCCAGGCCAGGCCAGGCCAGGCAGGCCAGGCCAGGCCAGGCCAGGGCCAGGCCAGGCCAGGTCAGGCCAGGCCAGGCCAGGCCAGGCCAGGCCAGGCCAGGCCAGGCCCAGGCCAGGCCAGGCCAGGCCAGGCCAGGCCAGGCCAGGCCAGAAAATCAGGCCAGGCCAGGCCAGGCCAGGCCAGGCCAGGCCAGGCCAGGCCAGGCCAGGCCAGGTCAGGCCAGGAAAGGCCAGGCCAGGCCAGGCCAGGCCAGGCCAGGCCAGGCCAGGCCAGGCCAGGTCAGGCCAGGCCAGGCCAGGCCAGGCCAGGCCAGGCTGAAAATAGGCCAGGCCAGGCCAGGCCAGGCCAGGCCAGGCCAGGCCAGGCCAGGCCAGGCCAGGCCAGGCCAGGCCAGGCCAGGTCAGGCCAGGCCAGGCCAGGCCAGGCCAGGCCAGGCCAGGCCAGGCCAGGCCAGGCCAGGCCAGGCCCAGGCCAGGCCAGGCCAGGCCAGGCCAGGCCAGGCCAGGCCAGGCCAGGCCAGGCCAGGCCAGGCCAGGCCAGGCCAGGCCAGGCCAGGCCAGGCCAGGCCAGGTCAAAAATAGCCAGGCCAGGCCAGGCCAGGCCAGGCCAGGCCAGGCCAGGCCAGGCCAGGCCAGGCCAGGCCAGGCCAGGCCAATGAAAATAGGCCAGGCCAGGCCAAAATAGGCCAGGCCAGGCCAGGCCAGGGCCAGGCCAGGCCAGGCCAGGCCAGGCCAGGCCAGGCCAGGCCAGGCCAGGCCAGGCCAGGCCAGGCCAGGCCAGGCCAGGCCAAAATCAGGCCAGGCCAGGCCAGGTCAGGCCAGGCCAGGCCAGGCCAGGCCAGGCCAGGCCAGGCCAGGCCAGGCCAGGCCAGGCCAGGCCAGGCCAGGCCAGGCCAGGCCAGGCCAGGCCAGGCCAGGCCAGGCCAGGCTGAAAATAGGCCAGGCCAGGCCAGGCCAGGCAGGCCAGGCCAGGCCAAAATAGGCCAGGCCAGGCCAGGCCAGGCCAGGCCAGGCCAGGCCAGGCCAGGCCAGGTCAGGCCAGGCCAGGTCAGGCCAGGCCAGGCCAGGCCAGGCCAGGGGCCAGGCCAGGCCAGAAAATAGGCCAGGCCAGGCCAGGCCAGGGTCAGG
Organism: Oncorhynchus nerka; assembly: GCF_034236695.1. Taxonomy (NCBI): domain Eukaryota; kingdom Metazoa; phylum Chordata; class Actinopteri; order Salmoniformes; family Salmonidae; genus Oncorhynchus; species Oncorhynchus nerka. Next base: position 29,037 of record NW_027039026.1, read on the forward strand.
CCAGGCCAGGCCAGGCCAGGCCAGGCCAGGCCAGGCCAGGCCAGGCCAGGCCAGGCTGAAAATAGGGCCAGGCCAGGCCAGGCCAGGCCAGGCCAGGCCAGGCAGGGTCAGGCCAGGCTGAAAAGGCCAGGCCAGGCCAGGCCAGGCCAGGCCAGGCCAGGCCAGGCCAGGCCAGGCCAGGCCAGGTCAGGCCAGGCCAGGGGCCAATCAGGCTGAGAGAAAGGCCAGGCCAGGCCAGGCCCAAAATAGGCCAGGTCAGGCCAGGTCAAATCAGGCCGAAAATAGCCAGGGCCAGGTCAGGTCAGGCCAGGCCAAAATAGGGCCAGGGCCAGGGTCAGGCCATCAGGCCAGAAAGAAATAGGCCAGGCCAGGCCAGGCCAGGCCAGGCCAGGCCAAAATAGGCCAGGGCCAGGCCAGGCCAGGCCAGGCCTGAAAATAGGCCAGGCCAAAATCAGGCCAGGCCAGGCCAGGCCAGGCCAGGCCAGGCCAGGCCAGGCCAGGCCAGGCCAGGCCAGGCCAGGCCAGGCCAGGCCAGGCCAGGCCAGGCCAGGCCAGGCCAGGCCAGGCCAGGCCAGGCCAAATAGGCCAGGCCAGGAAAATAGGCCAGGCCAGGCCAGGCCAGGCCAGGCCAGGAAAATAGGCCAGGCCAGGCCAGGAAAATAGGCCAGGCCAGGCCAGGCTGAAAATAGGCCAGGAAAATAGGCCAGGCCAGGCCAGGCCAGGCCAGGCCAGGCCAGGCCAGGCCAGGCCAGGCCAGGCCAGGCATAAATAGGCCAGCCAGGCCAGGCCAGGCTCAGGCCAGGCCAGGCCAGGCCAGGCCAGGCCAGGCCAGGCCAGGCCAGGCCAGGCCAGGCCAGGCCAGGCCAGGCCAGGCCAGGCCAGGCCAGGCCAGGCCAGGCCAGGCCAGGCCAGGCCAGGCCAGGCCAGGCCAGGCCAGGCCAGGCCAATCAGGCCAGGCCAGGCCAGGCCAGGCCAGGCCAGGCCAGGCCAGGCCAGGCCAGGCCAGGCCAGGCAGAGGCCAGGCCAGGCCAGGCCAAATCAGGCCAGGCCAGGCCAGGCCAGGCCAGGCCAGGAAAATAGGCCAGGCCAGGCCAGGCCAGGCCAGGTCAGGCCAGGCCAGGCCAGGCCAGGCCAGGCTGAAAATAGGCCAGGCCAGGCCAGGCCAGGCCAGGCCAGGCCTGAAAATAGGCCAGGCCAGGCCAGGCCAGGCCAGGCCAGGCCAGGCCAGGCCAGGCCAGGCCAGGCCAGGCCAGGTCAGGCCAGGCCCAAAATAAAATAGGCCAGGCCAGGCCAGGCCAGGTCAGAAAAGGCCAGGCCAGGCCAGGCCAGGCCAGGCCAGGCCAGGCCAGGCCAGGCCAGGCCCAGGCCAGGCCAGGCCAGGCTGAAAATAGGCCAGGCCAGGCCAGGCCAGGCCAGGCCAGGCCAGAAAATCAGGCCAGGCCAGGCCAGGCCAGGCTCAGGCCAGGCCAGGCCAGGTCAGGCCAGGCCAGGCCAGGCCAGGCCAGGCCAGGCCAGGCCAGGCCAGGTCAGGCCAGGCCAGGCCAGGCCAGGCCAGGCCAGGCCAGGCCAGGCCAGGCCAGGCCAGGCCAGGCCAGGCCAGGCCAGGCCAGGCCAGGGGCCAGGCCAGGCCAGGCCAGGCCAGGCCAGGCCAGGCCAGGCTGAAAATAGGCCAGGCCGAAAATAGGCCAGGCCAGGCTGAAAATAGGCCAGGCCAGGCCAGGCTGAAAATAGGCCAGGAAGAAAATAGGCCAGGCCAGGCCAGGCCAGGTCAGGCCAGGCCAGGCCAGGCCAGGCCAGGCCAGGCCAGGCCAGGCCAGGCCAGGCCAGGCCAGGCCAGGCCAGGCCAGGCCAGGCTGAAGAAAATAGGCCAGGCCAGGCCAGGCCAGGCCAGGCCAGGCCAGGCCAAAAAATAGGCCAGGTCAGGCCAGGCCAGGCCAGGCCAGGCCAGGCCAGGCCAGGTCAGGCCAGGCCAGGCCAGGCCAGGCCAGGCCAGGCCAGGCCAAATAGAAAATCAGGCCAGGCCAGGCCATAGGCCAGGCCAGGCCAGGCCAGGCCAGGCCAGGCCAAAATAGGCCAGGCCAGGCCAGGCCAGGCCAGGCCAGGCCAGGCCAGGCCAGGCCAGGCCAGGCCAGGTCAGGCCAGGCCAGGCCAGGCCAGGCCAGGCCAGGCCAGGCCAGGCCAGGCCAGAAAATAGGCCAGGCCAGGCCAGGGCCAGGCCAGGCCAAAATCAGGCCAGGCCAGGCCAGGCCAGGCCAGGCCAGGCCAGGCCAGGCCAGGCAGGCCAGGCCAGGCCAGGCCAGGTCAGGCCAGGTCAGGGCCAGGCCAGGCCAGGCCAGGCCAGGCCAGGCCAGGCCAGGCCAGGCTGAAAATAGGCCAGGCCAGGCCAGGCCAGGCCAGGCCAATAGAAAATAGGCCAGGCCAGGCCAGGCCAGGCCAGGCCAGGCCAGGCCAAAATAGGCCAGGCCAGGCCAGGCCAGGCCAGGCCAGGCCAGGCAAAATCAGGCCAGGGCCAGGCCAGGCCAGGCCAGGCAGAAAAGGCCAGGCCAGGCCAGGCTGAAAATAGGCCAGGCCAGGCCAGGCCAGGCCAGGCCAGGCCAGGCCAGGCCAGGCCAGGCCAGGCCAGGCCAGGCCAGGCCAGGCCAGGCCAGGCCAGGCCAGGCCAAATAGGCCAGGCCAGGCCAGGCCAGGCCAGGCCAGGCCAGGCCAGGCCAGGCCAGGCCAGGCCAGGCCAGGCCAGGCCAGGCCAGGCCAGGCCAGGCCAGGCCAGGCCAGGCCAGGTCAGGCCAGGCCAGGCCAGGCCAGGCCAGGCCAGGCCAAATAGGCCAGGCCAGGCAGGCCAGGCCAGGCCAGGCCAGGCCAGGCCAAAATCAGGCCAGGCCAGGTCAGGCCAGGCCAGGCCAGGCCAGGCCAGGCCAGGCCAAAATAGGTCAGGCCAGGCCAGGCCAGGCCAGGCCAGGCCAGGCCAGGCCAGGCCAGGCCAGGGCCAGGCCAGGCCAGGCCAGGCCAGGCCAGGCCAGGCTGAAAATAGGCCAGGCCAGGCCAGGCCAGGCCAGGCCAGGCCAGGCCAGGCCAGGTCAGGCCAGGCCAGGCCAGGCCATAGGCCAGGCCAAATCAGGCCAGGCCAGGCCAGGCCAGGCCAAAATCAGGCCAGAAAAGGCCAGGTCAGGCAGGCCAATAGGCCAGGCCAGGCCAGGCCATCAGGCCAGGCCAGGCCAGGCCAGGCCAGGCCAGGCCAGGCCAGGCCAGGCCAGGCTCAAAATAGGCCAGGCCAGGCCAGGCCAGGTCAGGCCAGGCCAGGCCAGGCCAGGCCAGGCCAGGCCAGGCCAGGTCAGGCCAGGCCAGGCCAGGCCAGGCCAGGGAAATAGTCAGGTCAGGCCAGGCCAGGCCAGGCCAGGCCAGGCCAGGCCAGGCCAGGCCAGGCCAGGCCAGGCCAGGCCAGGCCAGGCCAGGCCAGGCCAGGTCAGGCCAGGCCAGGGCCAGGCCAGGTCAGGCCAGGCCAGGCCAGGCCAGGCCAGGCCAGGCCAGGCCAGGCCAAATAGGCCAGGTCAGGCCAGGCCAGGCCAGGCCAGGCCTGAAAATAGGCCAGGCCAGGCCAGGCTGAAGGCCAGGCCAGGCCAGGCCAGGCCAGGCCAGGCCAGGCCAGGCCAGGCCAGGCCAGGCCAGGTCAGGCCAGGCCAGGCCAGGCCAGGCCAGGCCAGGCCAGGCCAGGTCAGGCCAGGCCAGGCTGAAAATAGGCCAGGCCAGGCCAGGCCAGAAAAAATCAGGTAGGCTGAAAATAGGCCAGGCCAGAAAATAGGCCAGGCCAGGCCAGGCCAGGCCAGGCCAGGCCAGGCCAGGCCAGGTCAGGCCAGGCCAGGCCAGGCCAGGCCAGGCAGGTCAGGTCAGGCCAGGCCAGGCCAGGCCAGGCCAGGCCAGGCCAGGCCAGGCCAGGCCAGGCCAGGCCAGGCCAGGCCAGGCCAGGCCAGGCCAGGCCAGGCCAGGCCAATCAGGCCAGGCCAGGGAAAATAGGCCAGGTCAGGCTCAGGCCAGGCCAGGCCAGGCCAGGCCAAGAAATAGGCCAGGCCAGGCCAGGCCAGGCCAGGCCAGGCCAGGCCAGGCCAGGGCCAGGTCAGGCCAGGCCAGGCCAGGCCAGGCCAGGCCAGGCCAGGCCAGGCCAGGCAGGCCAGGTCAGGCCAGGCCAGGCCAGGCCAGGCCAGGCCAGGCCAGGCCAGGCCAGGCAGGTCAGGCCAGGCCAGGCCAGGCCAGGTCAGGCCAGGCCAGGCCAGGTCAGGCCAGGCCAGGCCATCAGGCCAGGCCAGGCCAGGCCAGGGCCGAAAATAGGCCAGGCCAAATAGGCCAGGCCAGGCCAGGCCAGAAAATAGGCCAGGCCAGGCCAGGCCAGGCCAGGTCAGGTCAGGCCAGGTCAGGCCAGGTCAGGCCAGGCCAGGTCAGGCCAGGAAAATAGGCCAGGCCAGGCCAGGCCAGGCCAGGCCAGGCCAGGCCAGGCCAGGCCAGGCCAGGCCAGGCCAGGCCAGGCCAGGCCAGGCCAGGTCAGGCCAGGCCAGGTCAGGCCAGGCCAGGCCAGGCCAGGCCAGGCCAGGCCAGGCCAGGCCAGGCCAGGCCAGGCCAGGCCAGGCCAGGCCAGGCCAGGCCAGGCCAGGTCAGGCAGGCCCAGGCCAGGCCAGGCCAGGCCAGGCCAGGCCAGGCCAGGCCAGGCCAGGCCAGGCCAGGCTGAAAATAGGCCAGGCCAGGCCAAAATAGGCCAGGCCAGGCCAGGCCAGGCCAGGCCAGGCCAGGCTGAGGCCAGGCCAGGCCAGGCCAGGCCAGGCCAGGCCAGGCCAGGTCAGGCCAGGCCAGGCCAGGCCAGGCCAGGCCAGGCCAGGCCAGGCCAGGCCAGGCCAGGCCAGGCCAGGCCAGGCCAGGCCAGGCCAGGCCAGGCCAGGCCAGGCCAGGCTGAAAATAGGCCAGGCCAGGCCAGGCCAGGCCAGGCCAGGCCAGGCCAGGCCAGGCCAGGCTCAGGCCAGGCCAGGCCAGGCCAGGCCAGGCCAGGCCAGGCCAGGCCAGGCCAGGCCAGGGCCAGGCCAGGCCAGGCCAGGCCAGGCCAGGCCAGGCCAGGCCAGGCCAGGCCAGGCCAGGCCAGGCCAGGCCAGGCCAGGCCAGGCCAGGCCAGGCCAAATAGGCCAGGCCAGGCCAGGCCAGGCCAGAAAATAGGCCAGGCCAGGCCAGGCCAGGCCAGGCCAGGCCAGGCCAGGCCAGGTCAGGCCAGGCCAGGCTGAAAATAGGCCAGGGGCCAGGCCAGGCCAGGGGCCAGGCCAGGCCAGGCCAGGCCAGGCCAGGCCAGGCCAGGCCAGGCCAGGCCAGGCCAGGCCGAAAATAGGCCAGGCCAGGCCAGGCCAGGCCAGGCCAGGCCAGGCCAGGCCAGGCGAAAATAGGCCAGGCCAGGCCAGGCCAGGCCAAATCAGGCCAGGCCGAAAATAGGCCAGGCCAGGCCAGGCCAGGCCAGCTGAAAATAGGCCAAAGAAAAGGCCAGGCCAGGCCAGGCTGAAAATAGGCCAGGTCAGGCCAGGAAGGCCAGGCCAGGCCAGGCCAAAATAGGCCTGAAAATAGGCCAGGCCAGGCCAGGCCAGGCCAGGCCAGGCCAGGCCAGGCCAGGCCAGGCTGAAAATAGGCCAGGCCAAATCAGGCCAGGCCAGGCCAGGCCAGGCCAGGCCAGGCCAGGCCAGGCCAGGCCAGGCCAGGCAGGTCAGGCCTGAAATAGGCCAGGCCAGGCCAGGCCAGGCCAGGCCAGGCCAGGCCAGGCCAGGCCAGGCCAGGCCAGGCCAGGCCAGGCCAGGCCAGGCCAGGCCAGGCCAGGCCAGGCCAGGCCAGGCCAGGCCGAAAATCAGGCCAGGCCAGGCCAGGCCAGGCCAGGCCAGGCCAGGCCAAAATAGGCCAGGCCAGGCCAGGCCAGGGCCAGGCCAGGCCAGGCCAGGCCAGGCCAGGCCAGGCCAGGCCAGGCCAGGCCAGGAAAATAGGCCAGGCCAGGCCAGGCCAATAAAATAAAATAGGCCAGGCCAGGCCAGGCCAGGCCAGGCCAGGTCAGGCCAGGCCAGGCCAGGCCAGGCCAGGCCAGGCCAGGCCAGGCCAGGCCAGGCCAGGCCAGGCCAGGCCAGGCCAGGCCAGGCCAGGCCAGGCCAGGAAAATAGGCCAGGCCAGGCCAGGCCAGGCCAGGCCAGGTCAGGCTGAAATAGGCCAGGCCAGGCCAGGCCAGGCCAGGCCAGGTGAAAATAGGCCAGGCCAGGCCAGGCCAGGCCAGGCCAGAAAATAGGCCAGGCTGAAAATCAGGCCAGGCCAGGCCAGGCCAGGCCAGGCCAGGCCAGGCCAGGCCAGGCCAGGCCAAACAGGTCAGGCCAGGCCAGGCCAGGCCAGGCCTCAGGCCAGAAAATAGGCCAGGCCAGGCCAGGCCAGGCCACAGGCCAGGCCAGGCCAGGCCAGGCCAGGCCAGGCCAGGCCAGGCTCAGGCCAGGCCAGGCCAGAAAATAGGCCAGGCCAGGCCAGGCCAGGCCAGGCAGGCCAGGCCAGGCCAGGGTCAGGCCAGGCCAGGCCAGGCCAGGCCAGGGGCCAGGCCAGGGCCAGGCCAGGCCAGGCCAGGCCAGGCCAGGCCAGGCCAGGCCAGGCCAGGCCAGGCCAGGCCAGGCCAGGCCAGGCCAGGCCAGGCCAGGCCAGGCCAGGCCAGGCCAGGCCAGGCCAGGCCAGGCCAGGCCAGGTCAGGCCAGGCAGGCCAGGCCAGGCCAGGCCAGGCCAGGCCAGGGCCAGGCCAGGCCAGGCCAGGCCAGGCCAGGCCAGGCCAGGCCAGGCCAGGTCAGGCCAGGCCAGGCCTGAAAATAGGCCAGGCCAGGCCAGGGCCAGGCCAGGCCAGGCCAGGCCAGGCCAGGCCAGGCCAGGCCAGGCCAGGCCAGGCTCAGGCCAGGCCAGGCCAGGCCAGGCCAGGCCAGGCCAGGCCAGGCCAGGCCAGGCCAGCTCAGGCCAGGCCAGGCCAGGCCAGGCCAGGCCAGGCCAGGCCAGGCCAGGCCAGGCCAGGCCAGGCCAGGCCAGGCCAGGCCAGGCCAGGCCAGGCCAGGCCAGCCAGGCCAGGCCAGGCCAGGCCAGGCCAGGCCAGGCCAGGCCAGGCCAGGCCAGGCCAGGCCAGGCAGGATGAAAATAAAATAGGTCAGGCTGAAAATAGGCCAGGCCAGGCCAAATAGGCCAGGCCAGGCCAGGCCAGGCCAGGCCAGGCAGAAAATAAAAATAGGCCAGGCCAGGCCAGGCCAGGCCAGGCCAGGCAGGCCAGGCCAGGCCAGGCCAGGCCAGGCCAGGCCAGGCCAGGCCAGGCCAGGCCAGGCCAGGCCAGGCCAGGTCAGGCCAGGCCAGGCCAGGCCAGGCCAGGCCAGGCCAGGCCAGGCAGGCCAGGCCAGGCCAGGCCAGGCCAGGCCAGGCCAGGCCAGGCCAGGCCAGGCCAGGCCAGGCCAGGCCAGGCCAGGCCAGGCCAGGCCAGGCCAGGCCAGGCCAGGCCAGGCCAGGCCAGGCCAGGCCAGGCCAGGCCAGGCCAGGCCAGGCCAGGCCAGGCCAGGCCAGGCCAGGCCAGGCCAGGCCAGGCCAGGCCAGGCCAAATAGGCCAGGCCAGGCCAGGCCAGGCCAGGCCAGGCCAGGCCAGGCCAGGTCAGGTCAGGCCAGGCCAGGCCAGGCCAGGCCAGGCCAGGCCAGGCCAGGCCAGGCCAGGCCAGGTCAGGCCAGGCCAGGCCAGGCCAGGCCAAATAGGCCAGGGCCAGGCCAGGCCAGGCCAGGCCAGGCCAGGGCCAGGCCAGGCCAGGCCAGGCCAGGCCAGGCCAGGCTGAAAATAGGCCAGGCCAGGCCAGGCCAGGCCAGGCCAGGCCAGGCCAGGCCAGGCCAGGCCAGGCCAGGCCAGGCCAGGCCAGGCCAGGCCAGGCCAGGCCAGGCCAGGCCAGGCCAGGCCAGGCCAGGCCAGGCCAGGCCAGGCCAGGCCAGGCCAGGCCAGGCCAGGCCAGGCCAGGCCAGGCCAGGCCAGGCCAGGCCAGGCCAGGCCAGGCCAGGCCAGGGCCAGGCCAGGCCAGGCCAGGCCAGGCCAGGCCAGGCCAGGCCAGGCCAGGCCAGGCCAGGCCAGGCCAGGCCAGGCCAGGCCAGGCCAGGCCAGGCCAGGCCAGGCCAGGCCAGGCCAGGCCAGGCCAGGCCAGGTCAGGCCAGGCCAGGCCAGGCCAGGCCAGGCCAGGCCAGGCCAGTCAGGCCAGGCCAGGCCATAGGCCAGGCCAGGCCAGGCCAGGCCAGGCCAGGCCAGGCCAGGTCAGGCCAGGCCAGGCCAGGCCAGGCCAGGCCAGGCCAGGCCAGGCCAGGCCAGGCCAGGCCAGGCCAGGCCAGGCCAGGTCAGGCCAGGCCAGGCCAGGCCAGGCCAGGCCAGGCCAGGCCAGGCAGGCCAGGCCAGGCCAGGCCAGGCCAGGCCAGGCCAGGCCAGGCCAGGCCAGGTCAGGCCAGGCCAGGCCAGGCCAGGCCAGGCCAGGCCAGGCCAGGCCAGGCCAGGCCAGGCCAGGCCAGGCCAGGCCAGGCAGGCCAGGCCAGGCCAGGCCAGGCCAGGCCAGGCCAGGCCAGGCCAGGCCAGGCCAGGCCAGGCCAGGCCAGGCCAGGCCAGGCCAGGCCAGGCCAGGCCAGGCCAGGCCAGGCCAGGCCAGGCCAGGCCAGGCCAGGCCAGGCCAGGCCAGGCCAGGCCAGGCCAGGGCCAGGCCAGGCCAGGCCAGGCCAGGCCAGGCCAGGCCAGGCCAGGCCAGGCCAGGCCAGGCCAGGCCAGGCCAGGCCAGGCCAGGTCAGGCCAGGCCAAATCAGGCCAGGCCAGGCCAGGCCAGGGGCCAGGCCAGGCCAGGCCAGGCCAGGCCAGGCTGAAAATAGGCCAGGCCAGGCCAGGCCAGGCCAGGCCAGGCCAGGCCAGGCCAGGCCAGGCCAGGCCAGGTCAGGCTCAGGCCAGGCCAGGCCAGGCCAGGCCAGGCCAGGCCAGGCCAGGCCAGGTCAGGCCAGGCCAGGCTGAAAAATCAGGCCAGGCCAGGCCAAAATAGAAAATAGGCCAGGCCAGGCCAAAATAGGCCAGGCCAGGCCAGGCCAGGCCAGGCCAGGCCAGGCCAGGCCAGGCCAGGCCAGGCCAGGCCAGGCCAGGCCAGGCCAGGCCAGGCCAGGCCAGGCCAGGCCAAAATAGGCCATAGGCCAGGTCAGGCCAGGCCAGGCCAGGCCAGGCCAGGCCAGGCCAGGCCAGGTCAGGCCAGGCCAGGCCAGGCCAGGCCAGGCCAGGCCAGGCCAGGAAAGGCCAGGCCAGGCAGAAAATAGGCCAGGCCAGCCAGGAAATAAAATAGGCCAGGCCAAAAATAGGCCAGGCCAGGCCAGGTCAGGCCAGGCCAGGCCAGGCCAGGCCAGGCCAGGCCAGGCCAGGCCAGGCCAGGCCAGGCCAGGTCAGGCCAGGCCAGGCCAGGCCAGGCCAGGCCAGGCCAGGCCAGGTCAGGCCAGGCCAGGCCAGGCCAGGCCAGGCCAGGCCAGGCCAAGGCCAGGCCAGGCCAGGCCAGGCTGAAAATAGGCCAGGCCAGGCCAGGCCAGGCCAGGCCAGGCCAGGTCAGGCCAGGGGCCAGGCCAGGCCAGGCCAGGCCAGGCCAGGCCAGGTCAGGCCAGGTCAGGCCAGGCCAGGCCAGGCCAGGCCAGGCCAGGCCAGGCCAGGCCAGGCCAGGCCAGGTCAGGCCAGGCCAGGCCAGGCCAGAAGAAATAGGCCAGGCCAGGCCAGGCCAGGCCAGGTCAGGCCAGGCCAGGCCAGGCCAGGCCAGGCCAGGCCAGGTCAGGGCCCAGGCCAGGCAGGCCAGGCCAGGTCAGGCCAGGCAGGCCAGGCCAGGCCAGGCCAGGCTCGGAAAATAGGCCAGGCCAGGCCAGGAAAATAGGCCAGGCCAGGCCAGGCCAGGCCAGGCCAGGCCAGGCCAGGCCAGGCCAGGCCAGGCCAGGCCAGGCCAGGGGCCAGGCCAGGCCAGGCCAGGCCAGGCCAGGCTGAAAATAGGCCAGGCCAGGAAAATAGGCCAGGCCAGGCCAGGTCAGGCCAGGCCAGGCCAGGCCAGGCCAGGCCAGGTCAGGCTCAGGCCAGGCCAGGCCAGGCCAGGCCAGGTCAGGCCAGGCCAGGCCAGGCCAGGCAGAAAACAAAAATAGGCCAGGCCAGGCCAGGCCAGGCCAGGCCAGGCCAGGCCAGGCCAGGCCAGGCCAGGCCAGGCCAGGCCAGGCCAGAAAATAGGCCAGGCCAGGTCAGGCCAGGCCAGGCCAGGCCAGGCCAGGCCAGGCCAGGCCAAAATAGGCCAGGCCAGGCCAGGCCAGGCCAGGCCAGGCCAGGCCAATAGGAAAATAGGCCAGGCCAGGCCAGGCCAGGCCAGGCCAGGCCAGGCCAGGAAAATAGGCCAGGCCAGGCCAGAAAGGCCAGGCCAGGCCAGGCCAAATCAGGCCAGGCCAGGCCAGGCCAGGCCAGGCCAGGCCAGGCCAGGCCAGGCCAGGCCAGGCCAGGCCAGGCCAGGCCAGGCCAGGCCAGGCCAGGCCAGGCCAGGCCAGGCCAGGCCAGGCCAGGCCAGGCCAGGCCAGGCCAGGCCAGGCCAGGCCAGGCCAGGCCAGGCCAGGCCAGGCCAGGCCAGGCCAGGCCAGGCCAGGCCAGGCCAGGCCAGGCCAGGCCAGGCCAGGCCAGGCCAGGCCAGGCCAGGCCAGGCCAGGCTGAAAATAGGCCAGGCCAGGCCAGGCCAGGCCAGGCCAGGCCAGGCCAGGCCAGGCCAGGTCAGGCCAGGCCAGGCCAGGCCAGGATCAGGCCAGGGCCAGGCCAGGCCAGGGGTCAGGCCAGGCCAGGCCAGGCCAGGCCAGGCCAGGCCAAAATCAGGCCAGGGCCAGGCCAGGAAAATAGGTCAGGGGTCAGGCCAGGCCAGGCCAAAATAGGCCAGGCCAGGCCAGGGCCAGGTCAGGCCAGGCCAGGCCTGAAAATAGGCCAGGCCAGGCTGAAAATAGGCCAGGCCAGGTCAGGCCAGGCCAAATCAGGCTGAAAATAGGCCAGGCCAGGGCCAGGCCAATAGGCCAGGCCAGGCCAGGCCAGGCCAGGCCAGGCCAGGCCAGGCCAGGCCAGGCCAGGTCAGGCCAGGCCAGGCCAGGCCAGGCCAGGCCAGGCCAGGCCAGGCCAGGCCAGGCCAGGCCAGGCCAGGCCAGGCCAGGTTGAAATAGGTCAGGCCAGAAGGCCATAAATAGGCCAGGCCAGGCCAGGCCAGGCCAGGCCGAGGCCAGGCCAGGCCAGAAAATAGGCCAAATAGGTCAGGCCAGGCCGAAAATAAAATAGGGCCAGGGGCCAGGCCAGGAAAATAGGCCAGGCCAGGCCAGGCCAGGCCAGGCAGGTCAGGCCAGGCTGAATAGGCCAGGCCAGGCCAGGCCAGGCCAGGCCAGGCCAAATAGGCCAGGCCAGGCCAGGCCAGGCCAGGCCAGGCCAGGCCAGGCCAGGCCAGGCCAGGCAAAAATAGGCCAGGGCCAGGCCAGGCCAGGCAGGCCAGGCCAGGAAAGGCCAGGTCAGGGAAAATCAGGCCAGGCCAGGCCAGGTCAGGCCAGGCCAGGCCAGGCCAGGCCAGGCCAGGCCAGGAAAATAGGCCAGGCCAGGCCAGGCCAGGCCAGGCCAGGCCAGGCCAGGCCAGGCCAGGCCAGGCCAGGCCAGGCCAGGCCAGGCCAGGCCAGGCCAGGCCAGGCAGGCCAGGCCAGGCCAGGCCAGGAAGGCCAGGCCAGGCCAGGCCAGGTCAAGGCCAGGCCAGGCCAGGCTGAAAATAGGCCAAATAGGCCAAATAGGCCAGGCCAGGCCAGGCCAAATAGGCCAGGCTGAAAATAGGTCAGGCCAGGCCAGGCCAGAAGAAAATCAGGCCAGGCCCAGGCCAGGCCAGGCCAGGGTGGGACAAAAGGCCAGGCCAGGCTGAAAATAGGCCAGGCCAGGCCAGGCCAGGCCAGGCCAGGCCAGGCCAGGCCAGGCCAGGCCAGGCCAGGCCAGGCCAGGCCAGGCCAGGCCGAAAATAGGCCAGGCCAAAATAGGCCAGGCCAGGGCCAGGTCAGGCCAGGTCAGGCCAGGCCAGGCCAGGCTGAAAATAGGCCAGGCCAGGCCAGGCAGGCCAGGCCAGGAAATAGGCCAGGCCAGGCCAGGCCAGGCCAGGGTCAGGCAGGCCAAATGAAAATAGGCCAGGCCAGGCCAGGCCAGGCCAGGCCAGGCCAGGCCAGGCCAGGCCAGGCCAGGCCAGGCCAGGCCAGGCCAGGCCAGGTCAGGCCAGGCCAGGCCAGGCCAGGCCAGGCCAGGCCAGGCCAGGCCAGGCCAGGCCAGGCCAGGCCAGGCCAGGCCAGGCCAGGCCAGGCCAGGCCAGGCCAGGCCAGGCCAGGCCAGGCCAGGCAGGCCAGGTCAGGCCCAGGCCAGGCCAGGCCAGGCCAGGCCAGGCCAGGCCAGGCCAGGCCAGGCCAGGCCAGGTCAGGCCAGGCCAGGCCAGGTCAGGCCAGGCCAGGCCAGGCCAGGTCAGGCAGGCCAGGCCAGGCCAGGCCAGGCCAGGCCAGGCCAGGCTGAAAATAGGCCAGGCCAGGCCAGGCCAGGCCAGGCCAGGTCAGGGCCAGGCCAGGCCAGGCCAGGCCAGGCCAGGCCAGGCCAGGCCAGGCCAGGTCAGGCCAGGCAGAAAATAGGCCAGGCCAGGTCAGGCCAGGTCAGGCCAGGCCAGGCCAGGCCAGGGTCAGGCCAGGCCAGGCCAGGCCAGGCCAGGCTCAGGCCAGGCCAGGCCAGGCCAGGCCAGGCCAGGCCAGGCCAGGGTGGGGCCAAAATAGGCCAGGCTGAAAATAGGCCAGGCCAGGCTGAAAATAGGCCAGGCTGAAGAAAATAGGCCAGGCCAGGCCAGGCCAGGCCAGGCCAGGCCAGGAAAATCAGGCCAGGCCAGGCCAGGCCAGGCCAGGCCAGGCCAGGCCAGGAAAATAGGCCAGGCCAGGCCAGGCCAGGCCAGGCTGAAAATAGGCCAGGCCAGGCCAGGCCAGGCCAGGCCAGGCCAGGCCTGAAAATAGGCCAGGCCAGGCCAGGCCAGGCCAGGCCAGGCCAGGTCAAAATAGGCCAGGCCAGGCCAGGCCAGGCCAGGCCAGGCCAGGCCAGGCCAGGCCAGGCCAGGCCAGGCCAGGCCAGGCCAGGCTGAAAATAGGCCAGGCCAGGCCAGGCAGAGGTCAGGCCAGGCCAGGCCAGGTCAGGCCAGGCCAGGCCAGGCCAGGCCAGGCCAGGCCAAAATAGGCCAGGCCAGGCCAGGCCAGGCCAGGCCAGGCCAGGGCCAGGCCAGGCCAGGCCAGGCCAGGCAGGTCAGGCCAGGCCAGGCCAGGCCAGGCAGTCAGGCCAGGCCAGGCCAGGCCAGGCCAGGCCAGGCCAGGCCAGGCTGAAAATAGGCCAGGCCAGGCCAGGGCCAGGCCAGGCCAGGCCAGGAAAATAGGCCAGGTCAGGTTGAAATAGGCCAGGCTGAAAATAGGCCAGGCCAGGCAGGTCAGGCCAGGCCAGGCCAGGCCAGGCTGAAAATAAAATAGGCCAGGCCAGGCCAGGCCAGGCAGGCCAGGGCCAGGCCAGGCCAGGCCAGGCCAGGTGGGCCAGGCCAGGCCAGGCCAGGCCAGAAAATAGGCCAGGCCAGGCCAGGCCAGAAAATAGGCCAGGCCAGGCCAAATAGGCAGGCTGAAAATAGGCCAGGCCAGGTCAGGCCAGGCCAGGCCAGGTCAGGCCAGGCCAGGCCAGGTCAATAGGCCAGGCCAGGTCAGGCCAGGCCATGAAAATAGGCCAGGCCAGGGCCAGGCCAGGCCAGGCCAGGCCAGGCCAGGAAAATAGGCCAGGTCAGGCCAGGCAACAAAATAGAAAATAAAAATAGGCCAGGGCCAGGCCAGGCCAGGCCAGGCCAGGCCAGGCCTGAAATAGGCCAGGCCAGGTCAGGCCAGGCCAGGCTGAAAATAGGTCAGGTCAGGCCAGGCCAGGCCAGGTCAAAATAGGCCAGGCTGAAAATATTGAAAATAGGCCAGGCCAGGCCAGGTCAGGCCAGGTCAGGCCAGGCTGAGGCCAGGCCAGGCTGAAAATAGGCCAGGCAGGGCCAGGTCAGGCCAGGCCAGGCCAGGCCAGGCCAGGCCAGGCCAGGCCAGGTCAGGCCAGGCCAGGCCAGGCCAGGCCAGGTCAGGCCAGGCTGAAAATAGGCCAGGCCAGGCCAGGCTGAAAATAGGCCAGGTCAGGCCAGGCCAGGCCAGGCCAGGCCAGGCCAGGCCAGGTCAGGCCAGGCCAGGCCAGGCTGAAAATAGGCCAGATTGAAAATAGGCCAGGCCAGGCCAGGCCAGAAGAAAATAGGCCAGGCCAGGCCAGGCCAGGTCAGGCCAAATAGGCCAGGCCAAAATAGGCCAGGAAAATAGCCAGGCTCAGGCCAGGCTGAAAATAAATAGGTCAGGCCAGGCCAGGCCAAATCAGGCAGGTCAGGCCAGGCCAGGCCAGGCCAGGCCAAAAATAGGCCAGGCCAGGCTGAAATAGGCCAGGCCAGGCTGAAGAAAATAGGCCAGGCCAGGCCAGGCTCAGGCCAGGCCAGGCCAGGCTCAGGCCAGGCCAGGCTGAAAATAGGCCAGGGCCAGGGCCAGGCCAAAATAGGCCAGGCTCAGGCCAGGCCAGGCCAGGCCAGGCCAGGCCAGGCCAGGCCAGGCCAGGCCAGGCCAGGCCAGGCCAGGCTGAAAATAGGCTCAGGCCAGGCCAGGCCAGGCCAGGCCAGGCCAGGCCAGGCTGAAAATAGGCCAGGCCAGGCCAGGCCAGGCCAGGCCAGGCCAGGCCAGGTCAGGTCAGGCCAGGCAGAAAAAATAGGCCAGGTCAGGCCTGAAAATAGGCCAGGCTCAAATAGGCCAGGCCAGGCCAAATCAGGCCAGGCTGAAATAGGCCAGGCCAGGCCAGGCCAGGCCAGGCCAGGCAGGCCAGGCCAGGCCAGGCAGGCCAGGCCAGGCCAGAAAATAGGCCAGGCCAGGCCAGGCCAGGCCAGGCCAGGCCCAGGCAGGCCAGGCCAGGCCAGGCTCAGGAAATCAGGCCAGGCTTGAAAAGAAAAACAGGCCAGGCGAAAATAGGCCAATAGGCCAGGCCAGGCCAGGCCAGGCCAGGCCAGGCTGAAATAGGTCAGGCCAGGCCAGGCCAGGCCAGGCCAGGCCTGGCCATAGGCAGGGTCAGGCCAGGCCAGGCCAAAATAGGACAGGGCCAGGCCGAAAATAGGCCAAATAGGCCAGGCTTCAGGTCAGGGCCAGGGGCCAGGGCCAGGGCCAGGCTGAAAATAGGCCAGGCTGAAATAGGCCGAAAATAGGCCAAAAATAGGCCAAATAGGCCAGGCCAGGCTGAAAATAGCCAGGTCAGGTCAGGGGCCAGGCCAGGCCAGGCCTGAAAATAAATAGGCCAGAAAATAGGCCAAAGAAGAAATAGGCTCAGGTAGGCCAAGAAAATAGGTCAGGAAATAGGCTGAAATAAATAGGCTCAGGAAAACAGGCTGAAATAGGCCAAAATAGGCCAGGCAAGGCCAGGCCAGGTCAGGCCAGGCCAGGCCAGGGCCAGGCTGAAAATAGGCCAGGCCAGGGCCAGGAAGGCCAGGCCAGGTCAGGCCAGGCTCAAATAGGCCAGGGTCAGGCCAGGTCAGGCCAGGCCAAATAGGTCAGGCCAAAATAGGCCAAATGAAAATAGGCCAGGCCAGGCCAGGCCAGGCCAGGGCCAGGCCAGGGCCAGGCCAGGCCAGGCCTAGGCTTAGGCCAGGGCCAGGGCTAGGCTAGGGCCAGGGCTAGGCCAGGGCTAGGCTAGGCTAGGCTA